>NW_022596515.1:0-3364 GCF_009176505.1 Sitodiplosis mosellana | reverse complement strand
CACGCGATAGTTTAGGTTGTTCTGAGTTCAGAATGGCCCATATTTTTACATTCTGTGGTCATTGGGGAAAGTATGGCCTTCGGCGGTTCTTCGTTCCAGAAGGAACGAACTTCATGCGCACATTTATCATGTTTTTCTAATTTTTTCGCGTCTATGACAACTTAGGAATGATTTATCTTGCGATCTTAGAGACAAAAAGTCCAACCAGAACAAGCTTTTGTCTTCAAGACTTCGAAAAATTGGACCAAAATAAAAAAAATTGCGATTTGTATGGAAATCTTACATCTGGCTATTAAAACTCATTTATATAATACCTAGCATGTACTTTATGTACTTTATACTAGCTCAGAAATGTGCAGCAGTCGATTTTAGACGTACAGCGATAATTTGCGACTATGAAATCGGTTAACTTTTCAATTCTATGGGCGCTGCCATATTGAAAATTTACGTGCGATATGGTGCACGCACTCAATAGTTCCACTTATTTTAATAAGGAATCTCTATAGGTGGCGCTGCCACATCGTCATTGACATCGAGTCAAATATTGTCAAATATAATAACATTGTTTATATAGGCTTTTATCGCAGTACGATTTTAGATGGACACTAGGGACATCAAAATCATTTTTAGCTTCAATATTTTGAAAATAATTTGATGAAAAACCGAAAAAATGAGAAAAACGGGAGTTCTGATTCTTCAACGTAATTGACCATTTTTTTCTCTAAAAAAATGGAAGCAAACATTAATTTTTATGAACTAGTTCTCTTATCTAAAAATGCAAGCCGCATAATATTCTAGTTATTACTAGTCCATGAAATGATCACAACGGGAAGATAAATGGTATTTGTTGGCAATAATGAACAATTTCCATACATTTTTGGTTTTTTTTCGGTTTTTTTAATTATTTTAATTTTTTCATACGACTCAACCACTTCGTTTCGTTCGAGTTTTGCAAACACTTCGGCCGAAAAATAGATCAATCGACCCTGATTTCGGTTGACACCAAGATTCTTCAAAGAGCGTTCGTTTAACTGATAAATAAATTGCTCCGGCACTACGGTATAGTGGCGAGCATCTTTTAAATAGACCACCACTAACATTTTGTCGATTCGGCTTTGGAATTATTTGTGTTTTATTGGAAAAAGAAAATTTCTCACGCACTGCGTTAATTTCACACGGATCAGTAATTTTAGACGATTTGTCTTGTTATGGGACGAAAGCCGACTACTGAAAGCGCTGTGCCCGTGCATACTACGATGTCCTCAGCACTGGCTGCGGTATGTGTGTATTAATGTTGCTATTGTCTATGTCTGTGATTGAAAAGTGTATACACTTGTCTCTCTAACAAAATTGCAACTTTGTAAGTGAGTGACAAGGATGCACACTTGCCAATCAATCACAGACAAAGACAATAGCAATATAAATACACACTTAGCACCATCCGCTGGATATTCATATTGAACACAAGCCGATTCGGCGCCAATTGGTCTTCAAATCTCATTTCATTGTTACTTTTTCTTCTGCGGTAAAATGGCAAACCAAACAAACAAACAAAAAGTTAATTTAACAGAATCTTCGCGTCGTTTTTTCACAGAAAACACAGCAAGTGGAGAAAAAAAGTTCTTCAAGTGTAACGTGTGCAGTGTAACAATAAATGGAACTAGCTCAAGCAATTTGGTTTCTCATCTAAAAAAACACAAAGAAATATTCGCAAAGTTAACCGAAAATGAATCGATTGAAGAGAAACGACTCCGTATGTTATTGGGCTGCGTCGAATTTATTTCAATTGATGGCAATCCGTTCAGTCATCTAAATGGGTCAGGATTTTTAACTTTGATGGCCGATAATTTGAAGGAATTACAAAATGCTGGCCAACCCATTAACTTGACGGATTCACACCTAACTGAGGTGAAGGATATGTTGCAGAGTGTCGCGAAAAAGATTCGAGAGAAAATTCATGACGAACTGTGCGAAAGGCCTTTTTCATTGATGGTCGATATTACAATCAAGCGGCGTCGGGCCATACTTGGTGTTAGTGCTCAGTTTCTCATTAATGGCAAGCATCAAATTCGATCTATTGGCATGTTAGAGTTGAAAGAAGCTCATACGGGTGGATATTTGGCACGAGTAATTTGCGAATTGTTAAGCGCATACGGTGTTAAGCCACAACAAATCATCGCAATTACGACCGACAACGGGGCAAATGTGTTAAAAATGGTGCGCGGCATGACAGCCCAAATGATTTTGATGGAAAATGCACACCAAAACCAAGCAGCATATGAATGTGATGAAGTAACGGATACGCATGACACAGAAATAGCGAATTATCTTGACTCTGTACCTGATTATTCAGACGTCGAGACATTGAATCTCATTTTTGAAGGCGAAGACAGTGACGATGGAGAGACAGAGGATAGAGTTCTTGCCGAGCAAGAAAATTTGCTCAATTCGATGGTCTCAAATCTTCAAATGAGAAACGGACCGATCTACGAAATTAAAGGTATTCGATGTGCTGCTCATACGCTTCAATTGTGCACAAAATTTGCACTCGAAAAAATATCCAAAGCAAACAAAAACGTAATCTCACTTTGCCGCCGAATCGCCAAAGCGATGCGACTACATTCAACGGTCAATGAACTCCGAGCGAACGGAATACAATACAGCACTCCTCGCCTCGATGTTGAAACCCGTTGGTCGTCCACATACAGTATGGTAAAAACATATTTATTTTCAATTATAAAAGTGTATATCGTTTTGGTTTATTTGTTTAAAGTACCAAACGTCGAATGAAGACATACATTCGTATCATGAAGTCTAGTTAATTTCATCTGTTTACTAAAAAATGGTTTTTTTGGCTTATGACATCGGTTCTTTATTCTGTTGTTTACAGTTGCTGGACGTTCAAAAAAACAAACACGTCGTTGAAAATTTTTCACAGAACAACGTGAAGCTATTTTCAATGATGTTACGAAAACGGCTTACTCTGGAAGAGCTCATTCTCGTACTTGAAAAACCATACGATGCAACGATTGCACTTCAAAACCCACGCTTAACGCTCTCAGATGTGTACGGAATGTGGTCAATAATGACCATTCGTTTAAAAGCGTGCGCCTCAAATAGTGCATACAAAACACACTTGGCCCAGAAATTGCTGCTTGCTTTGGAAACGAAAAAAGACACGATATTTGAAAATCCGGAAATGAATTGTTGTATTTTCTTAGATCCTCGTTTTCGTCAAGTTCTTAGCCGAGAAAAGCGTGAACAATCCAAAGAACACATCATTCGTCTTTGGACCCAACTCGATTCAATGCAAGAATCAGAGCATGTCTGTGCATGGTTTTATTTATTTGACTGCCACTTATCG
>NW_022596514.1:0-1443 GCF_009176505.1 Sitodiplosis mosellana | reverse complement strand
CAATAAGGTGTTCGTCTTATTTTCATTTAATTGTTATAGACTTCACGATGTTCAACACCAAAACAGTTATGCTGATCCAGCTGTTTTGCGTTGTGTTGGTGTGTTGTCGTTTTTTTGTCTCGCAAATCACCGGCAAAAATCGAGAGTCGTGTCAGTACTGATGATGAATGCCCGTTGAGCGTTTCGAAATGTGCATTCACTTTAACCTTCAAACCGTAAAATGTATTTTCTAACGTTGTTCGTAAAATCGGTGCCTGAGTGCCCATAATGCATTTTTGTATGAAAACTAGAGTGTGATAAGAGATAAAAGATTTGTGTCTGCAGCAAAGTTATAGAGCAGGTCGAGTTCTACAACGTTTTTGAAGACACCATCTTGTTATCTCTTATCAGTAACGCGAAAAATGTTAAGAAAAAAATCGCGCTTTTCGCGGTTTTTCGAGTAACTGACAAGAGATAACAAGTTGGTGTCTTCGGGAATGTTGTAGAGCTCAACCCTTTCAACAGCTTTGCTGAAGACAGATTTCCCCTACCTCTTATCAGTTACGCGAAAAATGACAAGTAAAAAACCCGTATTTTTCGCGGTCTTCTGCGGTTTGTCGCGTATTTTGCGCAACTGATAAGAGATAAGAGATATCTGTCTGGGACACAACTGTAGAACGGGACAAGTACTACAATATTTTGAAGATTTTATCTCCTTATCTCCACACACGAAAAAAACCTTTGAATCAAACAAAGAAATACGTCTAAAATATGACGTTAGTAGATTTCCATCCAAAATTCCCATATAATGACAGGAATCCTACTAAACAAAACACATACGCATGTACAGTCATTGGCGCATACACAAACGTCAACTCATCTATGACGTTTGTGTATGCGCCAATGACTGTATGTGCGTATATGTGTTGTTTGGTAGGATTCCTGTCAATACATGGGAATATTGGAAGGAAACCTACTAACGGCATATATTAGACGTATTTCTTTATACAATTCGAAGGTTTTTTTCGTGTGTGTCTTATCAATTATGCGGAAAACCGCGAAAAACGCGATTTTTAGATAACGGAATAGTATTTGTGGAAATATTGTAGTACTTGACATGTTCTATAACTTTGCTTAAGACTCAAATCTTTTATCTCTGATCGAACTCTAGTTTTCATACAAAAATGCATTATGGGCACTCAGGCACCCATTTTACGTATAGCTATCACACATGTTTACGCGCATATGTGGTAAGCTAGTGCGCGTATGTGGGTATGTTAGCGCAATTTTTGTAGCCAAATGTTCAACGAATCGAACCATAGTTATTTTATTAATTTATGATAAGAAATAATTATGATATAAGCATTCAAAGTTGAGTTTGGGCACACAGTGCCCAATTTACGGTTTTAAGGTTAAACAAGTACAATTGTGTATCTTTTGTGCTGCAACAGCAAAAACAATAAG
>NW_022596513.1:0-2993 GCF_009176505.1 Sitodiplosis mosellana | reverse complement strand
ATATTCAAAATTTGTCCGATCTTTTCAATACAAAGAAAACTCACTTGCAGTTTGATATTTCGCAACGAAGAAACTCATTTGCCAAATGAAATGAGTGATGCATTGTGGAAGCGATTGCTATTAAATTGTAACTTTTCGGTGCTCAAAGATATTTTACCAAAATTTCTTTGTATGTTCGGCTCAACATATGTTTGTGTGAGCACATTTTCTAGCCTTACACGACGCAAAAACAAACTCCGCAATGCATTATCTCAGGAAAATTTAAAATCGAAATTCGTTGTGAACTTTGTGAATCCAAGCCCAATTTAACTAAATTGACCGAAAATAAAAGTTGTCAACGATCTCATTAATGATTAAATAAAGAAACATCAAACGTTTATCGACATTCTTGGGTTTTCTCATAGGGTGGAAGCATCAACAAAATTCAAATTGGCGCGCTGTTTAGTTCAGAAAAAAATTACGAAATTACATTGATTTTCCTATTTGAATTGAGGGCGCTCGCGTCGCCACAGTTATTTTCGGTCTTGGCTTCCACCCGATGGGTTTTCTCTCATTACTTGAAAAAGTGGCCACCGGCTTGATCTCAGGGCCACTATTTTGGCCACAGCAGAAAACAAGTTGGACAGCACTGTATTAGGCTAACATAATCAATAGAACTAATCATTCGTACATCTGGCGGTTCCCAATACTTCAATTTAACACATTGGTTTTCGAAAAAGTAGAGTATGTTTGCATGAATGGTTAAAAATATTAAGTTCTTTCGACGAAGAGTATCAGGGCTGGAATTCTAAGTCATTCCACCAAAATCGTTCAGAATTATTTTTTTCGTACATAAGTCCATATTGGAGTGAAAGAGAGAGATTCCACTATTTTTCAGCGTCACACCGGAATTATTTCCCACACAATCCACTCTTCCTTGAGTTATCGGAATAATTCCGGTGACCGAAAAAATAATTCCGAACGATTTTGGTGGAATTCTTAGAATTCCAGCCCAGAAGTTCATAATTGTTTACTATTTATATGCAGCGCGAATGTTGAGTGGAATTGTGGGAGGTGGATTAGCCGTTGCTATTGCATCCTTTATAAACGCTATCGCAAACGACAAGTAAATTATTGTTTCCAATAAACTTGGAAAACATGCAAGATAACCGTATTTTCCTTATTCAATTTAGCATTCAAGGTGCTCTTAACAGTGTGTATGATCCATCGTACAATTCAGGAATTATTGGCTAAAATCTCACCAAAATGAGGTAAGGAAAATGGAATAATTGTCGATTATGTGAACGTAATGTTTGTTTCGATTCCAGCGAGCACTCAAATCACGAGCATTTTACAGAGGTAGCGCAGAGCCCATTGAGTTCACCCCGAAAATTCAGGAACCAAAAATTGAAAATGGAAAATTAGAACAAGTACATGACACAGACGAGTTGGACGCCAAATTGACTATGCGAGATTTTCGTAATTTTTTTTCCAAAGTCAACGTACATTTCATTTTGATTTGTCTGAATTTCTTTATTTCTAGTCACGCCACAAGCGAGAAAATCACTTTTCATTTCATTTACATCGTTGCTATTGTGTCTTACTGCTGGTACTATGACGATTCTCAGCTAAGTAACCGATATATTTTCCAAAACCGGTTCATCGTTGTCAGAGAAAAACTCCTCACTCTTTGATTTCGATCACGCAAATCATTGGAAATCTAGTGCTGTTGAATATCGTAGAACGATTTAATCGATGGGTTCGTAGTGATATATCGTTTGCTCTGTCTTTTACTCAATTCGATACAATTTCAGACTCTGTACATGTGGTCATCAATACTTACGATGGCCAGTTACTTCTTATTCGTCGCTTATTGCTTACTATGGTTATGCTTCAATATCAAACTTGGTTGAGAAAATATTTGCATGTGTTTATGGTGATGGGAATTTTTTTTTGACCGCCTCCATTTCCCAAACAACGGTTCGGTGGAGCAAAACATATGCAGCATTTCGAAGCAACATAAGCTTGTGCATCATGCTGTATCCCCACTTTTTCAATTTCTGCGAATTATCTCCATTTAAACAAATATATAAACAGCCGTATATTCAATCGTGTCCGGCGCAGAAATGTCATTGTTCTAGATTTTTGGAAAAAACTTGAAAAATCCAAAAGATTTTTTCGAAATTCTTTCAGATACTTTCAGTTCACATTATTATGCAACAAATAGTGCAGAAAATTGACCGAAAAAAACATAAAATGGTTTATGAAACAAACCACGATACAAAATTTTTTTAGATCGTATACTCAATCCTGTCCGTGACTGTATATCTTATAGTATGCAAAATTTGTATTCGATAAAGTTCTATGCGTTTCATTGTAGCAGAACTATGTTTTGTGTGTATGAAGGTCACTTTCAATGGAAATCAATATGTGAATTTTATTCGCCAAACAGATGCTCAAAAGTTTTGAAAAACCAATAATTTAACAGTTGATATCGTTACGTAATTAGTTGATTACATAAATAAAAGTCATTATTTATGCAAATATGCAATGAAACAAAATTTGGATTTATATTTACATTATAGTGTGGCGCTTAAACCATACAACAAGTGTGTATATTTATTGTACCGTATTTTTATATTTCAAACACGTTGACACAAATTTACACCTATTTACATCGTTTCTAATCGAGTAAAGACAAAATTTGAATCTGGATACTTTTTGAACACAATCTCATTTGCAAATTGGTTTGAAGTGGATTATTTTAAATAGTCTTGTTTGATTAAATCGGCTCCTTTCTCGCCAACCATCATTGCTGCACCATTCGTGGGAGCACTTATCGGAACGGGAATTCTAAAAAATCAATTCCAATAAAAACGAAAATGTTATATCAAAACGGAAACAATATATCGGTGGGGAATTTTTTTCAAAACTTACATTCCACAATCGATTTGGCGTAGGCGCTTGGTGTTGTACACTCTCAATCGATTATCAACAACAGCGCCCATTTTACT
>NW_022596512.1:0-2199 GCF_009176505.1 Sitodiplosis mosellana | reverse complement strand
TGTAGTAGATTCATTTTAATTTGCCAACCAAACAGAGTTTTATTTAATCTATTGTACAATGATAGTAGAGAATTGTCTTGAACTTCTCCAGGAGATCCTTTGAATTCGTTTGGTCTTCCCCGTGCGGTGCTGCCTCTTTTATACCATTCATCTACTAATAGCTGACACGTGAACTGCGATGAATAATTGTTGAAGTGAGTAGTTGTTAAAAAACGACAAAATTTATTTGTACCGCGAAGTCTAATATATGGAAAGATTTTTTCAATCTACTCTCAGAATTCAAAGGAGGCAAACTAAAAAACATATAGTGTAAAACATCAAATTACCCACTGTTTTTTGCCATTGTAGGCAAAATGTCAGTTTACCTCCACTGTATTAAAATTGTCAGCAAAATGTCATTTTGCCTACATTGTTAATACAATGGAACAGCGTTCCACCAAAAATGTAGGTAAAATGACATTTTGCCGACAATTTTAATACAGTGGAGGTAAACTGACATTTTGCCTACAATGGCAAAAAACAGTGGGTAATTTGATGTTTTACACTATATGTTTTTCAGTTTGCCTCCTTTGAATTCTGAGAGTATGATTAAATTTAAATAAAACACCTTAAAGTGACTTTGCTTTTTCAGAGAACGTGTGAAGGCTTCATACCATTTGTGCTTTTTGCAATAATATGGAGCCGCCATGATTATTTATCAATTAATAGTACTAAAGTACAGTGTATTTGAGTTCGTACATTCTCTACTACTGCTTGAAAGCACAATGGTATAAAAATCTGCAAGAATTTACGCCTCGTTCTTTCAAACATAAATCAATACGAATATTTATTTCTAAACGAAATTTTGGTTCGGATGCATTTCGACATTTGTCATCCTCAGCGAGTATCGAATTACACTGGACTCAGCTCTCCGTTTGCGATTGTGAGTGAGAGAAGCAAAGAAAGAAGAAAAGTATACACGGAAAGCAAAATATGTAACAATGTGTTGTGGTGCGAGCGCACGCCAAAAAATTACAACAACTAAAACAATAAAACTCGGTGTGACCGAAAACAACAGCTACTTGAAATAAATTTCAATCGATCTGAACAGTGGTGACCGTATTGGTGCCTCCATAGTGTTCATTGCGATGCCTCTGTTTAAATACATATAGATGCTTTCGTATGCGTCGAGTTTGTGTGCCTTGTTTACTTGTTTTTTCAGTTTGATGTTGCTCGTATCTCATTGTGTGTGGTTGTTTTCTAACGCGTGTAGTGCCACAGCTGATTTTGTTGCTTGGCGTTTGTGTACACTCGTTAAATGTTCTTTTCATCGGATTTCTATGCTACGTTTCGTTTGGCCGGTGTATTTTTCTTCACATTCGCTGCATGAAAGAAGATTTAAACTGAGTGTTCTGTCAAATTTGCGCACCAACACATCCAATTTCATGTCCATCCATGCTATTCTTCGTTTATATGTATAGAAACTTCTATTAAACGTTCAACATCTATGCTGACTGACATTTGTGTACGCTAATCAAGCGACAAACACACACCAACAAGCGCATGACGATTGAACATTATTTCTGTTCTTACTCGTTTGCAGGCGATTGCTACATTCATATAGCAGCGTGTGAATGAAATGCAAACAGTCTACGTGCCGTTCTCTCCACTTATCGTAGCGGCACAGACATCTACTGTATTAAGACTCATAATAAAGCAAGCGTTTGACTGTATGCGAGAACAAAGCTGAATGGGCGATGAAGGCTCTAACGCACGACAAAGTAACTTCGACAGATGATTTATATATGTAATGATGCGTTAAAAGTGACAGAACAGAAATCGGCATCTCAGTTTGAATGTACTATCACAAATTCGCGATTTTTTTATGTCATCGGTTTTATCTTTGAGATTCACCAATGTATTTTGTAGTTTACTGGTGGAATTGTAAACTATTTCCAAATTGTGTTCTTTAAATACACTTTTGGATTTGTGTGTGATCTCGGGAATGTATGTAATTGTTGAAGTGTAGAATTTTACAGTTATGGAATTTACGAATTGAGGTCTACTAACACTATGCAACAAATTTCGAAAAAGAAATTCTCCCAAAAAGACCAGACTCATTTCCAAGGTTTTTTGGTCCACTTAATCCAAATCGCATACGGGAGCCGCACTAAATGTATCTTCAAAACTAGACGTGCCAGGACAAACTAACGCCAGATT
>NW_022596511.1:0-1123 GCF_009176505.1 Sitodiplosis mosellana | reverse complement strand
GACAAAAATTCACACACACAAAAATGAAATTGATTCTAAAGCAGACTCACTTGCGGGGATATGGATTCCAGCTACAAACTTTGCCTGTGACATGTTTTTAATCACTTCGCCCTTAAGAAGAGCTTGCGAGAAAAAGCCATCTGTACATTAGAAAAAAAGTCTGAAAAAATCTTTTGGAATCATAAGAGTGTACGAAAACAAAATTTGTCTTACGTTTTCCTTGAAGTTCCTAGAAAAAGAAATTTCGTGTTTACTTTCAGTTCTACAGAAATATCGTATTTTATTGGATATAAGTGAAAATGATAAGGAAATAGAAAAAAACTTACCGAAAATTCAACGATAAATAGCACCGAAAACAAACCGTGTAGTAGATTCATTTTAATTTGCCAACGAAACAGAGTTTTAACCTGTTGCACAATGATAGTAGAGAACTTTCTTGTACTCTTTGAGAAGATATACTTTGAATTCGTTTGGTCTTCCCTATGCGGTGCTGCCTCTTTTATACCATTCATCTACTAATAGCTGACACGTGCCATGCAACGTATAATAGATGAATTGTGGTATTTTTTAGTTATGGAATATATGAATTGAGGTCTACTAACACTATGCAATAAATTTCGAAAACGAAATTCTCCCAAAAAGGGGAGACTCATTCCCAATGTTTTTTGGTCCACTTAATCCAAATCTGATACGGAAGCCGCAATGAACGTTTCTTCAAAACTAGACGTGGCAGGACAAACTAACGCTAGATTTGGATAAAGTGGCCCCAGAAAACTTTGTAAATAAGTCCTCTTCTCTGTGGTTGTTTCTTGTTGTTGCTTAGTGTAATCATATTCAGACACTAAATGAAGCTCAATAACAAAATTCCTCTCGTGGACACGTGTGGCTGATACAATTTGTGTAAATTGATGAAAAAAATTGAATACGTTCGAAAACATTTTAAATTCAGATGTAACTGGTTCATAATTTGTTTATTTTCGGCTGTTGCCACTTGTTTTAACACTTACTCATTGTTTTTTGTGTACATTTTTGTTCTCCAGCCTGATGATGCTCCTAATAAGAGCGAAACGTCGCACCATAATCGAATAATCATTTTCGAAAACGGCTTTGGCCCAACACACCA
>NW_022596510.1:0-1069 GCF_009176505.1 Sitodiplosis mosellana | reverse complement strand
ATTTTGGACCAAATTTATGGGCAAGTAGGTGTTCGGTTGTTCACAGACTCCCATTATTTTTGCAAAAAAAAAGGCAGTTTGCCTTGATTGAAACCCTGGAAAATGTTTTTTTCGGGTACTTCCCGTACAAAAGTGTCATTTTTCAAGGTTTTTGAGGTCCTCGGTCGGAGGCTTATGGTACGAAATTGGTAAATCAGAATGGGCTCAAAATCAATCCGAAGCTTTGTCTCGACATGCCAAAACTTTTGGCTTTTATAGATCTCAATTATCTTGTCAAGTTTTTGAGATAATCGGCGGACAAAAAGCTCGGACGCGGACACGAACGACGCCATATGCACATCGCTATTTTGCACATATTTCATAGTAAACAACATGTTTTTGGGGGTAGATAGGTCTTGATCGATAGGATTTGATCCCATCTACATTGCCTAGTGTACAGATATGTGCTTTTTCAAGTTTGGCGTGACGTTATAGTGGTCCGAAAGAGGAGATGTCATGAAATTTTGGCTAGTAAAACCAATGCTTTACCTAACAAACAAAGTTTGCGGAAAAGTAATAACGCACATCTCGACACGATTAAATGTGGTTACACCACTGTGCTCAGCAGCAAGAGCTCCTGCTGCCACATATAGAGGAACACCGGTTTGAAGCGATAGCGCGAAAATCTCATTTTCTTCTTGATGTACTGGCGCGAGCTGATGATTTCGAACAACAAAATGCAAAAACTTCACGCGTTCCTCCATATTCGAAATTACGTCCGCTTCGGCATTCCATTGGTTTGTGTTTGTGATGTCAAAAAGGTACCGAAAGATAAACTTCTGCTTCACACCACATCGCGCCGATATAATGGCAATCAAACGCTCTTCCGCAATCAGTCTTTCCATTGTGCTAAGCAATGGAAACAACAACGATTAAAATTCTCAGAACGGTTGAAAAAAATCGGAGGAAATTTTTCGGATAAATTTTTTTGATCACTTACATGAATTTTTTTCAACACGCACAATCCAAATCAATTCTGCGATTTTCGTCACTCCGTAAAACACTATTTTTATAATGTCGAATATTCGAC
>NW_022596509.1:0-4652 GCF_009176505.1 Sitodiplosis mosellana | reverse complement strand
TGTCACTTCATGTTGTCATTGAAACAATCGGAACGTGGAACGTCAACTGACATTTGTTCGCAATTCGTTAGTTACTCTTGAGTTGACAAAAACACGCAAGAACACGAGACAAATTTTTGATTTTATGTTTTAATATAACAAGATTAAATTCTTGCATTGAAAAAAAAAATATTCGCGCTTTTACTAAAAAGAACTCAAAATATTTCTTGAGAACAGAAAACCCCTCAATAAGCAATTGACACATGTATACATTTGTATACAAGCTTTTGAATTTGACGTACGTTGTGCTTGTATTATTTGTTCTTGCACCAGTTGGCGTTGGCGTAGAGAAGGCATAGCGTCGGTTCTTCGACTATATTACATTTTTCTATTGTAAGCAAAAACATTTCTTATTTATAAATGTTATGATTGCCATTCGTCAAATGGCATATCTTGATAAAATTATTGTACCTGTTGGAATCTTTGGTCGCTATCGGTTCGTAAATTTTGTGGTTGCCCATACATTTCTTGGTAGTTTGGATTAAATGACTGCAAAATTGAATGAGTCTCAGCGTTCTCATCATTACTGACATATTGTTCTACATTTGACTTATTCGGATGTTTTATATTGGGCTCAGATGTTTCTCTCAAATACTGCCCCGTTTCCACTTCACGTTGTAAAAATTTCGGTTGTATTGGGAATTTATACTGCCTTGGAATACTTCCGCGTAATAATTCCTTAGATTTGGGCAAATATGTGTTCAATTGACTGAATGGTGGCCCAATATCATCATGGGTTGTTTCCTTGTCAGTTGGTATTTGAGATGCCATTGGACTCTGTGTTGTGTATTCATTTTCTGACAATGGTTCCGAAATCGAACTACTATCTTCAGATCGATCAGATTTCCATCGAGATGATTTTGAATACATTTTTTCTGCATGATTTTTGTTTTGCAATGCCGCATTTTTCAACACTGCAGCTCTATTCCGGGCTGCAAGAACGAGCGCTGGTATCCGAGGATTACTTGTAGTAGTAAATATTGTTCGTTGTGTACCGTGCACTGAATCTTCATCCGAAGATTGGCTGTATACAACTTGTGGATTAGTTTCGAAATTTTCACTCTGATCTTTTGACAATTGGCGCCTCAACGTATTAGCCCTAACTTTTCTACGTTCCGACTTCACATCGGTGTTATTTAAAATTTTATGAATTTTGTTAACGTTAATGACTTTTGAAAAACGTTCATTAATTTCTATTTTATCCGTCTTTTGAACAGATCGTGTTGTAGACATTGTGTTCGGTTTAGCTGTTGGTTCCATTGATGTTGCATAAACGATAGTCGTAGTTGGTTCAGACTTTTGGTCGTGGTTCATATTCCAAATTTTCGGTGTAGTGTGTAATTGTTGATAATTTTTTGTTGCTTGAGTTGAAGCGTAATAAGTTCGCATCTTAGGTATGGTAATAATGTTGGAAAGTGAAGGCACAGCTGAGCTACCTACAGAAGATGATTTCTGAGTCGAAGCTGTTGTTTTATTTTCTCGTGGTGAGTCTAAAATTTGATGTTGAACACTTTTCAAACCATTTGTTGTATTATTTGCCGTGTATGAAACACGTTTAATTTCGCCGTTTTCATCTATATAACCATACGTTCCCATTATATTCCCAAGAACATCACGACTCTCAATCTTGAATGTTCCATCAACAGCTTCATAGCCAACTACGAATGAACCATCACTATTTACGCGCCTAATTTGTTTGATAATTTCTAGCTTTTTTCCATCTTTTGTTTTCGAATTTTCGGGATCTTCATTTATAACAGTGGAATCAGTTTTCGTGGTGGGTGAGTTTGCAATGATTGCTGCATGGGTTTTATCCGCAATGATAGTTCTGGGCTGTGTTACTAAACCAAACGTTAGAACAAACCAAACGACCAACATGGTCATTACCAAAAGGATATACCACACAAAAGACGATTTGGCGTACTTAATTTTGACTATTTCTTATTGCATTCAAATACAGAATTTCTTGATGTAGTTATGGTTTTTCACAAGAGGGAATAACACTATTTTCGCTCAAGTTTTTAATCACAATTGAATCATCAGAATTCTCTTCAGAAGAATTAGCACAATGATTGATAACTGTTTATTACCAGTGATTGATAACTGTTAGAGATTCAGAACATTCAAACAAAAAAGTATTAGTATGTTTGCTGCATTTTTGTTTTGAATATAAACATCCTGTATACCACGTTTTAATCTTCACTTCACGAGTTCTGCACTACAATTGCGATTTGAATGTAAGTTTCAACTGTCTTTATACACCCCATACCACTGTATTCGTCCAAAGAAATAGAAATGAAAAGTGTTGTTGGTAAATGCCATTGACTTTTTTATCGCTCTTTTTTCGTTGTGGGTGAAAAAATACTATGAGAAATCAACAGAACCATAACGTAATTCGAATTGTGTATTGTGTTTTCAATGACCTTGCATGTGGAACCATTGTTTTACCAATAGAGCTGGGTTAATAATATTTTCTTTCTTAGTATTATTTTCAAAAATAAGGAATCCAAAATAAATCAGATCAGATTATATTTGATTGTCGATAAAACCATGTTCATACAAAATGCATAATCAAATATTAAAGAAGGCAATGAGACAGTAAAATGCACAGGAATGCAGGAATTATGTGGTGAGAAACCTCGTTTTTCTTGTCAGAAAAGTGTTAACAGTTAGTAAAAATTGCTTTGGAACATACTATAAAAAAACGTCTCTTAAATATGAATTCTTTCACAGACTGGAATTTGCTGTTGAATTTGTAGAAGCTTGAAAAATATGTGTGGGAGTTTTGAACCTCAGAACAATGTGCAGTTTGAATAAATAAATTATTACTTCTTTGAGTATGGGACATTTCCAGTTCATTGTACACTGATTCTTCCATATCCATTGAATAATTTACAGTCATCGCATGGCAAACTATTTACGTTGCGATTCTCCGCCAAACGGTTTTCGAAACCGAAACGCATATAGCCTATCCCATGGAGAAATTTGTCAATATAGAGAGTTTTCGTCAGGGGGGTGGCCACTTTCGACAGTTCCCATTTAAAACACCTTCAGTTGGGAAGTTGCAAACTGTTATACGACATGTCGAATTCAAAAAACTGTTATGAAAAACTCCGTTATGTGTTAACTGTTATAATTGGTTATTCTTTGTTTTTTTTTCAGGAAGAAAATAAATGAGTGCACATTTCCATTTATTATTTTTATTAAAATATACAAATTCTTCATTTAATTTTATCTTTTCTATTTTAAAATTGCAAGTTTTTTTTTGTTTTCATCAACTTGAATGAAAATGAAATCTAACAAATATCACTTCACTGTGTTCCATATTCCGCTGGTTTCATATTATCCAAATTATATTATTGCGATGGATTGCGGCGGTGTAATGCACATGTTCACGCATTTCTGTTATTCTCATTAAAATATACAAATATTTTATTGCATTTTATTATTTCTATTTCAAAATTTCAACGTGCTTTTCGTCAATCCGATAAAATTTATTTATTTATTTGAATGTCCGAGAATGAAAACGCAACTTCTATTCACAACACATATAAGTGAAACAAAAATAAAAAATTTATTGAAATGAAACAACACAATCGAATTTTTTCAAAGTGTAACAACAAAAAAGATTTTCTTAAAGTGTAACATCGGTATCTAGTAAGTGTTGTGTAAATTCGGCTATTTTTCGAACAAAAATCGAACATTTGTTCGAGAGGTACCCTAATTTTTCATCCAAATGGCTTCAAATTTGGTATGGATTAGTTTTTTCATGAAAAAATTAGATTCCAATACCTAAATTGCAGTTTTATCTGCAAGAAAGTACAGTCGCCGAACAAAGTTTGCTATTTTTCAGTTCTGGTGAGTTCAAACATGTTTTGTGGTATATCTCGCGAACCTTCCAACCGATTTTGATAAATAGGGTACCAAAATTTATGGAAACGTCTCACCTTTCAAATAATGTAGGTTTCTATCATAATTTTAAAGCTCTAAACCAAATTTCATTGTGATATGTTGATAGGCGCTACCTTAGAGCCTACCAAAGGCGATATTTTTCTTATTCAGACGTCTTCCGGAGAAAGTAATAATGCAGAAATGTTTGTGTTGGGGTCCTCTATCAACGTGCATTCAAACACCCAATGTGCGAGACGACAACTTTTATTTTGTCGGACGGTGTAATCAATAACAATGACAAAAACTCATGAGAATTGAAATTGAATAAAATGTTCTACTATACGTTATGGATGGCAAACAAAGTTCATTGATGGTTTCAATATTACACAAGAACAAATATATGGGTGAGATTGAGAGTAGTGTATGTTTCATTGACTTTGTTACGAAACAGAAGTGTAGGTTTCTTTCGACTTAAAAATAGCTAAAGTAGAGTATGTTTTGACTGTTTGTGGCTATGATAAAGGCGAGTATGTTTCATAAACCTTAATTTGCGTTAAACCAGAGTATGTATTTTGTTAGTTTGGAATACCAATAAACGGGAGTATGTTTTTCTGACTTTGGTTGTTGGAAAAGGCGAGTATGTTTGTCCAAATTGGTGAATATTATAAATTTATTTGAATTTAAGTATTAGGCAAACATAATCAATAGAACTAATCATTTGT
>NW_022596508.1:0-2753 GCF_009176505.1 Sitodiplosis mosellana | reverse complement strand
CAAATTGACGGCATGCGTAGCAAAACGCCGCATCTTTTTCTTTGGAATATTCCAACCACTCGAAGTTTGTGAGCCATTTGCTTTGGAACGACCGTCCATCTTCCTGCTTTTTGAATTTGTAATTATTGAAAACTTGAATCTTCTTGTCTTCTCCTTTCTGTGAGATATCGTTCGGCTCATGAATAGTTTCAGTTCGTTCGGATGTGGTTCCAGATCCACTTGCAATTTCTTCTGAAACAATCACGCTTGGAACAATTTCACTTGAATCAACTCGTTCTGCAGTAGTTGAACTTGCTTCTTTCGCTCGGCTTTTTTTGTTCCAAAAACTTTCCAATGTAGCCTAAAAATATTTGTTAATAATCTAAGATAATATTTGCTTTTCAAGCGATAATGGTAACATCTACCTCTGGATTTCGTTTCGGTTCAACACCTTTTCCACTTTTATTCGATGTTTTTTTTTGTGGCAAAGACATTTTAAATGTAAAAGTCAGTATCGAAACTTTGCTATTGATTTTGCAAGAAAACAACCGAGTAATCGATGAGCTGATTACGAACTGACACAAATTCAATTTCTTTTCATGCATCGTACTTCTTCGTTCAATTGTTTACATTTGATATCACCGTACAACAAATTTCAACTTTTGCTCTCACACATGGACACTTTAAATGCAGGATGTTAGGGGACCTAAAAACAAACAAAACTGCATACTACGATTTCTCCGTTGACGTGGTAATAAGAAAAATATCGACCTATCAAATATTTTGTGTGGGCTAGGATTTTTAGACGTTTATATCATCATGTTTTGGTCATTAACTCAACTATTAATGATGTTATTGACTTGAAATCTTTTTTTATTTCATAGATAAGAGTCAGAAAAACCAATTCCGTTGAAAAAATATGCCAAAAAATCATCTTTGGGTGGTTTTTTTGACCAAAATATCGAAAAAAGGCCATTTTTACTAGTTTTTTGACCAAAACGCACACGGTTTTTCATTTTTACTGATTATTGTGCTACCAAAACTGTAGCCAGAGATGAAACAAATATTTTTCCATCAAATACTAACCCAAAATACCATATCTAGTCGACTTGCATAGTACATAACCGCTTACTGATTTCTATCCGTGAAACCAACCAAAAATCAAAAATATCAATTTCGGGTTTTCTGTTTATTTTTCCGGATAATTTTATTGAAAATGGTTCAAAACTACAAGAAACACTTAAAATGATACGATTATAATGATTTTTGACTATGCTTCTTGAGATTTTTCCGGATAAATTGTACAAGTACTTGGCATTGGCATTTTTGAAGGATTTTTTCCGTACCCAATTGTTCGATGCAAAAATTTAAGCAGGTGAATATTAATTATAAAGAAAAACATTTTTAAAAAAGTAATTTCCAGAGATTACATGCACCATACAGCTATAGTTGGATGCGAAAATAAGTAGCTATTTTTAGTCAATAGTTCGGGATATTTTGAAATAGCAGCAATTGATCGTTCAGAATAATTCGGAACAAATTGTGCGGTAGCTGCTATTTCAAAATATCCCGAACTATTGACTAAAAAAAGCTACTTATTTTCCCATCCAACTATAGCTGTGTGGTGCATGCAATCTCAGGTAATTTCTCATAAAACAAATGTACTCTCAATGCCCAGGTACACTGAATGGTCCACAAACTAGACAGCTTTTGGAATGCTCCGAATTCTCTGATCTATTAACTCCTATCGAAAAGAGGGCATTTGAAGGAATTCGCGATGTCTGCAATAACTTTTTGGGAAACAACAGAGCAGAGAATTATAAAGAAATTGTTGCTGAAATGTTGACTGCATTCAAAGAGATGAAAATGAATATGTCATTAAAAATTCACTTCATGTACAGCCACTTGAGCTTTTTTCCTGACAATTGCGGTGACTACAGCGATGAGCAAGGTGAACGTTTTTACCAAGATATTGCTGTAATTGAAAAACGCTTTAAAGGTAAAAATTCTGCCCATATGTTAGGTGAATACTGCTGGTCGATTTGTCGAGACACAGATCCCAATCAGCACAAACGAAAGAGCGATCGACAATTTTTTTAACTATGTAAAAATCATTATAATCGTATCATTTTAAGTGTTTCTTGTAGTTTTGAACCATTTTCAATAAAATTATCCGGAAAAATAAACAGAAAACCCGAAATTGATATTTTTGATTTTTGGTTGGTTTCACGGATAGAGATCAGTAAGCGGTTATGTAGTATGCAAGTCGACTAGATATGGTATTTTGGGTTAGTATTTGATGGAAAAATATTTGTTTCATCTCTGGCTACAGTTTTGGTAGCACAATAATCAGGAAAAATGAAAAACCGTGCGCGTTTTGGTCAAAAAACTAGTAAAAATGGCCTTTTTTCGATATTTTGGTTAAAAAAAAACCACCCAAAGATGATTTTTTGGCATATTTTTTCAACGGAATTTGTTTTTCTGGCTCTTATCTATGAAATAAAAAAAGATTTCAAGTCAATAACATCATTAATAGTTGAGTTAATGACCAAAACATGATGATATAAAAGCCTAAAAATCCTAGCCCACACAAAATATTTGATAGGTCGATATTTTTCTTATTACCACATCAACGGAGAAATCGTAGTATGCAGTTTTGTTTGTTTTTAGGTCCCCTAACATCCCGCATTTAAAGTGTCCATGTGTGAGAGGATGTGTTGTACGGTGTATTAAACCAAACAATTCTATATTTTTGTCGGTGATATTAATAAAAT
>NW_022596507.1:0-1191 GCF_009176505.1 Sitodiplosis mosellana | reverse complement strand
CTAAGACGTTTGGTAGGGCACTTATGACCGCTAAAGTGATAATTAGCATCAACATGTTGCAAAAAATGAACATGTCATCACTTGAGGAGCCATAACTTTCCGATTGGACATCGTAGGTAGATTATATTGGCCTTATTTTGTAGCTATGAACATCAGCTTTAATGTGACATACATAAGAAACTGAAATCTGGCTGTTGTCATGACTTCATTTTACCAAATGTCCACCAAACGCTCAAAAATAGGTGAAAAACTTGAAATTTCCCTGTAAATGAACTTTTTTTTTACTCAACTAGCTTAAAAATAAGTTCACGTTATCTGCAGACACACTTTCCCGAAAATTCAAGTGAAAAATATGGAAAAATATACAGTCATTTCCATGTAATAGGCCAAAATTCTCAACAAATTGACCATTTTTGGTACTTAAGAGTGATTTTGAGCCCTACCCAAAAGGTAGACAGAACATGATTTTTCTGGATTGGCGTGTTGAGTAAAGTTGTTTCTCTTTACGTTGGCCATGAAATCGTCAAAATGGTGGCCAGAAAAATGAATACGTTGCGAGTTTTAGTCGAAAAACTGGAAAAATTGACCATTTTTTCGACATTTTGCCCCAAACAACCTACAATATCTGACTTTTTGGGCATAGTTTGCTGTAAAATGTATTTATTGGACTTTTAGCAACAACTTTGCTCAAGACATTAATACGCTATCACCAATTACTGAATGATTTATGGACCAAAAATTAAAGATGTCAACTCTGCCAAAAATCCATTATAGGGAAAAAAAAACATATAAGTCGATAAAACGAAAACGCCAACAGAACTTGCAAAACGCAGTTTGGGTTTTTCTTGTCTCAGGTAGTACTAACGCCCTAGTATAGTCACTCCTGTATTGTCTAAAACTTTTTTAAAATTGTTGCACTGTGTTATATTACATAATAATTTGTGTGTTCACTGTTCAAAAGATCAGGTTTTTCACGACTCTTGGAGTCGTTTTCCTGCAAAACAATTTATTCAGTCAGTTCTTTGGCGATGTCAATAAAATAAAAATAAAAAATATATGATTTAGTAGGTGATGATAATAATTTAGAATCATTTTTTTTTAAATCGAAACTAGTGTAGAATAACAATAGACCCACACGCAACATGGAATTATTAGAACTACCAACATACACGAACAAATACTTGAAAAATC
>NW_022596506.1:0-4141 GCF_009176505.1 Sitodiplosis mosellana | reverse complement strand
CATAGACTAATATCAGGCATTTCCATCTTGGTTGCATGACTGTTTTCGTTTTCATGTTCCTACTATTGTGATTACCGCATAATTTACGAAAAGAGCATGGTTTTTAACGAGGCGAGAACTGATAGTTATCGAAACCTATTGCTACAAATTGTCTATTATTTTAAATATGTAACAGTCTTGCACTCTTTTCCTGCCAAACCTCAATCAAAACCCACATTATATTCAGCCAGAGCTTGGCGGTGTTTAATAAAATAAAAAAATGGTGTATCTGCCGTAGAGAATCATTTGGAATGCCAGATTAAGTGGTTTCATGTTGACTGCCTGGGTTTGCGTACGGTACCAGAGGGCGCATGGTTTTGCAACAACTGCTCCGTGCTTAACTAAGATTGATCGCATTAGATCTCAATAGATAAACTGTTCAGTTTTCGATATATTATTCGACAATATAATTTAAATATTAGCCATTTAAAGAAAAACGGATAAACAAACAGAGTAGACTTGAATATTTTGTTGTGTGTAGTTTTTCAAACTGTTTATTTTCTTCCTTTTCAAGTTCCAAAAAACCGCAAAAAACCGATACGAAGTAAAAGCATTGAATGACATTATATTTTCAGAACGCCAAAATGACTTGGTTGGTGATCCCTCAAATAATCTTGAACAAGACAACACGCTGGCCGAGGAGGAAATGGATTACGAGCCAGAGGAAGGGCAGAACACAGAAGCAGAAGGCTTTGAAGGTAATTAGAATCGATTTGAATACAAATTGAACAAATTCTCCCGGTATTCCAAATCCAAAAACTGATACGATGTAAACGTGCTGATCGACGCTAATACATCATAGAACTAAGCAGTTCCATATGGTTGAGTTTTAGATTTGATAGCCATAGCTTGTTGATATTTTCTTTGCGTTCTTTCAATAGAAGATATGATGCTCATTAAGTTTGTGGGTAATAAGGTTGCTTTTCTTTCGATATGCAACCATCTTTGCAAAATATTTCCATTCTATTCTACCAAGTTTAGGGTCATGCATCGTTGAATAGTCTCCAAGAGTACTGCGGATAACCTTAAGCCGCCTTAAGCATAAGACGTACACACGGCTGTCATCAATTGGGTGGAATATGAAGGGCGTGGCATTCGATACCTCAAAATTGGCCCCCATTTTTTTATTTATTTATTCAATTTCAATTATCTCTGTGTGGGCAATTATTGGGGAAACCACACAAAAAACCCATTTTCGTTTTATACATTTTAAAATTAGTATGATTAGTGGGCCCTATCGCACTCACATAAAAAGATAATTAAATCTACTTTGTTGCATGATGGAGGAATTGTTACGTTTTCTTGTTAACCTATAGTTTTCATTAATTTTGTATGTTGAATTCGTGTTTGACCAGTTCGCATTAAAAAAATATTTTGGAACCAAAAATTTGACAATCATATTTGATGTCTTTTATCTGTTTGTTTTCATATTTTTTTTTTTATTGTTTGTTGGTTTTTTTTCAGAGCTGTGTACCACGTAGTTATTTCTCTGTGGCGCCGATTCAACTAAGCGCTTGTCAAAATCTACTTTAGATTATTACTAACAAAATTACTTCCGATGCCTGGATCCACGATTTTTGTCCCTTAGTGGGGACATTTTTGTCTTTCACAGACATGCATAGATGCGTGCGGAAATATTGTGACCATGTCTGGATCTAAGCATTGAGTACGATTCCGTGTATGAAACTATGGAATTTGTATTCGCATGTTGTTGTATGAAATTATATATTTAATTATATTATTTTTATTTTATATTAAATCTAGAGAAAGCCGTTGTAAACTTGTGAACAAACTGTCACAAATACGTACAAATGGTTTGTTCACAACAATTTACAAGAACAAACGAAAATATGTCAAACGTCAACAACGCAACAACGTTTAAGTACTACTTCATGTACTTTGACTTCTGGTATGCTTTGTGTAATAAAGACTATGAAAATTTATTTGGAAAAAAAGTGAAGCCAAAAAAAATTTAATAACATTAATTAATGATGTAATGTATCGAATTTAATATTTTTCCAATTTGAAAACCACGAATATACATGTTTTTTGAAGTAGTTTCATACATTGAGTTGTGCGCAATGATTGGATCCAGGCATCATCGAAGTATTATGACAACTCAATGTATGAAATTAATTCAAAAAACATGTATATTCGTGGTTTTCAAATTGGAAAAATATTAATTTCGATAAATTACATCATTATTTAATGTTATTGATTTTTTGTTGGTTCCACTTTTTTCCAAATAAATGTTTACAGACTTTATTACACAAGTATACCAGAAGTCAAAGTACATTAAGTAGTGTCCCTGTATTCATTGACTACGCGCACTCTATTGCAGTAATGGGGCACGTAGTTTGACGTATAGGGCACGCAGTTTTTCAGTTGCACAACTTTGGTTTTTTTTTGTCTTTTCTTCCTCTTTAATATTTCGTTTTATTTTAATTTTGCTTTTGTTGTGTATTTTTTAATTCACCTTCGTTTTTTTTATCCCTTATTTATTAAGTTTCACTTGAGGTCCTTTCTTAGTTCGATTTGTTGTGGTAATTGGTTTTTTTTTCTTTTTTTTTATATTCAAATCTTTATATACATAAATCAGTACTATGTTAATTATTCCTATTCGCAATTACAATAGTATCACAATGTTTAAATCTAGCTTCTTTTACTTTATTATTATTTATATTCTTTGCTCTTATTTCGATTTGGAATCAATTACACATCTGGGAGACAATCACATAATTTATTCCGTAAAGTGGCGCTTTGTTTATTTTTTTTCCTTTTTTTGTGTTTCAATCAGATTGGGTATTCAAGATCTTTCGTTTGAGTAGTTTCTTAAATCTTGGTATGGACGAGTTCATCGTTATATCTTGTTCTAGGGTGTTATATACTCGAGCGCAAGAGTTTAGGACACTGTTGTTGCCCATGTTAGTGGAAAATGTATTAAGGTGTAAAAGATGGCTAGGGGAAGGTGGGGAAATTCGGAACACTTCATAAATGGTTAGAAAATGAATTTTTTTATGAAAATGGTTTATTGAATGCTTTGAAATGACAAAAAAAATCAATTTTTAATTAGAAAAGTAGTCAGAAAGCATTGAAATGTCTCAATCGGACTCACAATTGGAGCATGTGAAAATTGTTGATGGAAAAATCTATATATATATAAAACTGAATGTTCGTCTCTCTGTGTGTGTGTATGTAGCCAGTTATCTCTCCTTTTTTTGATTCGTGGTTCTAATGTTATGCGGGCCGTTTGATTTCGCGCGGCCTCCAGATGGTTCTTATAAATGCCGTTTTGATTTTCGAATTGAATTTTCAAAAGTTTGAAGAAATTTTTTTTAATTGTTTTTCGATACAATGTACATTAGGGTGTTTTCGGCATCGTTCAATCGAAAAATGGTAAGTTTCATTCGATAGATTTCAGAATTCTGAGTCGATTGATAACATTTTTGTCGCGGATGGTCTTGTGGTGACACTTCCCGAAACTAAAAACAAAAAATGTTCTATTCTGAATTTCTATAGTAACGTGTGACAACTAGATTCAATTTTATGTTTTCTTGTCAAATTTTTGCTTTCAAATTTCAAATCAAATCTGGTTGTCACAGGTTACTATGGAAATTCAGAATAAAACTGTTTTTGTTTTCAGCTTCGGGAAGTGTCATCACAAGTCCATCCGCGACAAAAATATTATCAATCGACTCAGAATTCTGAGATCTATCAAATGAGGCATACCATTTTTTTATTAAACGATGCCGAAAACACCCTAATGTACATTAATGTGGATTGATGGCAATGAAATATTAAATGCGTATTATTGTAAAAGAGATTTGAATTCATTTAAAAATAAATAAATTGAAAAATTTCATAATTCGCATCAGGACAAACCATACATGAGTGAAATTTGTTTTGAATGAAATTAAAATGGGGAGACACACGTAGATTGGCTTTTTATAGAGTAACTTGGAGAATTGTGTAAGCTTGAAACACTGATTTAAAAACGACCAGACATAGAAAAGTATTAATGGTTTCCAAATGTTTATTGTTACCATAACGTCAGCACAATGTACATATTTTGAAATGAGCGGTGGAAAAGAAAATAGCTCTG
>NW_022596505.1:0-2928 GCF_009176505.1 Sitodiplosis mosellana | reverse complement strand
CATCAAATCGTCTGAGCCGGTGATGAAAAGCTGCTCCAGATTGATGAGACTGGTGGCCATGGCATCCATGTTGATGTGTGTGCCAACGCGATTGAGGATACCAAGCTCTTTAACGTTGGGCAAAACGGGAAATTCGGGATTTTCATTTTCTTTCGGATAAATGTACAGCGTAACGAGTCCGGGCAACGAAAGTAATTGTTCAGCTGAAGGCACGTTGCGTTCAGATCTAAAATGCAATTTTTTGAAGAAGCCTTTCTCATGAAGGTCATTCAAGAAACCAATGGTGGTATCGATGTCTGTGGTCATATCAATGGCCAAGTCATCAACGTTGGCATCGCAGATCAAATCTCGACTGTCCCATAGCACATTTGCATCGATTTGAAGGCTTCGAAGATTTGGGCAATGGTCGAGAAAATTCTTCAATTTCTCGCTATCCAATGAGTCTTTCGTACGCAATTCCATGTGTTCGAGTGTCGGGTGTTTTCGAACTGACCAAGCAAATGATTCACCAATGAGGGTCCAAAATCTTAGTCGCTTTAAGTTCGTACACGATTCAAAAAACGTTTGCCAAATGTCTTCATCAAATTTGCAACACAGTAGTTCCAAGCTGTCGATTTTTTCCAAACGTTTCTCGATTGTCTTGATGTCCATCTGATTAAAATCGACAAAGCTAAAACCGAACTGCTTGACTTCGGCTTTGCAGTTGGTTTCAACATAATGAAACGCTGAATTGAGTGTGCCTTGAAAGAAGTGAATTTTCTGGACAAATTCATTGAAACCATCTATTCTTCTGTCATTGATGTAAATACCATGTCCGTAGGAATAAGCGGAAGCAATACTATGTCCGTCGCAATAAACAAAAGCACTCACGTATTTCCATTGGAAATATTCGCCGGTGACACGTTGAAAAGCCTTGCACGTTTGACCAAACGAGTGCACATCCTCCAACGACAGGCAATCGAGTACTTCGTCCCAGCAATCGATGTCCAGTTTGAAGACCGACGGTTGAGGCTCAACGTTCGGAGCAATTGCTGCGGCTTGAATGCAAATCTGCTGATTTTGATTCTGTTCGGCTTCCATTTGGTTCGGCTCGCTTGGCTGTTTTTCTCACGCAGAATTTTCAGTTATTCACGCTACCTCAGTTGTTCTTTCTTGAATTCTGTGGATAGAAAGAAAATGAAATTATTTTATTTTTCTGTGTCCTGTGAGTCAATTTTCTTACTTATTAGAATTAAAAAGACAAACGCTACCGATTACACTATGTTTAATTGTTTAGCTATCGATATGTCTTCGAAGCCGATAGAGTGAGATGGTGAATTGGTGGTCAGATAGACTCCAGCAAAAGAAAAACAAGTGTTTGTTACAACAATCGACTTGAAAATTTCCCGAATGATCGATTGATTGTATTAACTGATTTGAGGGAAAGAAAGAAGTGGGAAAAGTGACGTTTGTGGTTATGTCAATGGTCGAATAATTTGTGTGACTCAGCACAATGGAACATGAAAATCGCTAGCTTTGCATAGGCATGAAAATGGTATGATTCCTATCCTATTTAATCAACGCCATAATGCATGGTGGTATATTTTCCACGTTCTCTGATGAGATCTATAAACAACACGTTGAATTCTCTCTTGAATTTTTTGCTAAAAGTCGCATCCTCACTGGGAATTTGTTGACGACATTGTACATTTTATTATGAAATTACATCGAAAGAATAACATTACCGAGAAGAATATTCAGCACTGAATGGATGGAAAATTGGTTCACTATATGCATAGTCGCTGTTCTCTGTTTGCTATTACTTTCAAGTGACTTTAAAAATGCGTTTCGAATTATTTTCGGAAGAATTTCGCTAAAAATTTCAGTCAAATCGAAAAATTTCGTACTCACCCTCAGATGATTGTGTGCTAAGCAAACAGTGACGTTTTGAGAATGAAACTGCGCAACAGAATGACGATTCGTTGACATTTGGGGTTTGATGTTAAATGACTTGAAGTTGGTTTCAGAGCTGGATTTTCATTTTCATGCCAAAATTCAAAACAATAGAGCCGTTGGTCTGGTTTCGTTTTGTTTTGTTACTGCATGGAATTTTATATTTGTAGTATTATGGTTAGGTTCGTATTCATAGTGTTTTTGAAGGGAAAGGATTCTACCGATGCATTTCATGCAAAGCAAATAGCACAATTTGTTGTAAAACAAATGTTAATCATAACAACTCGATGCAAAGCGAAGCTCCGTGATCTTATTTTTAAATTACACTTACATGTGTTGTTATCATATTGCGCCTCATGTTATGAGTAGCTGCACTTCGTGCATGCACCCATAGTCGTTTGCTTCTTTTATTATTCCATTGCCATTTTGATAACGAAAACGCTTGGTCGTACGGTTTCATTTTCTGTATAAAACGTTGATAACGTACGCATATAATTATCATACATTTTTTCCCTTATTTCAATTTATAATCTCACAGAATGATTATTTCTACAAAGTATTCTTCATTCCCATTCAAGAAATCACGAAACAACATGAATGATGTGAAAGGAGAGAAATTGTAATTTTACATTCTTTTCTCTTTTTAACTGACCCCATCGATTGAGTTGATAAAGATTAGCGCGATATGGCACTTTTGTTTCAGTTGAAAACCACTTCTCCTTGGCATCTATCGCACATTTCAAGTGCTCTCAGTGCACGACACTTTTAAGTGCAGTTGTAACTTCGAGAAAAAAATTTATATACTTTTTTTAATCGGTCTTATTTTGCTTTTTTTAGAATCAAAACGATTGCCGAGAGAAAAGGAGAAGAGTTTTCAATTCAACATACGAAGGACGGTCGAAACATCGGCCAGTGTACCCGCCGCATTGTGAAGGGGAAAAGGTTTCATCTTGCCTTGAATTTCCAGTCTCAAACTGCCTATCATCACATCATCTC
>NW_022596504.1:0-2651 GCF_009176505.1 Sitodiplosis mosellana | reverse complement strand
ATGGCACCGAAAACCAGCGGAAAGGCAGCAAAGAAAGCCGGCAAGGCCCAAAAGAACATTTCGAAAGGAGACAAGAAGAAGAAACGTAAGCGGAAGGAGAGCTACGCTATCTACATCTTCAAAGTGTTGAAACAAGTTCATCCAGACACTGGTGTCTCCAGCAAGGCCATGTCAATCATGAACAGTTTCGTCAACGACATCTTCGAGCGTATCGCCGCCGAAGCATCGCGTTTGTCGCACTACAACAAACGTTCGACCATCACCAGTCGCGAGATCCAAACGGCTGTCCGTCTCTTGTTGCCAGGAGAATTGGCCAAGCACGCCGTCAGCGAAGGAACAAAGGCTGTCACCAAATACACCAGCTCGAAATAATTTGGCTGCATTTCCCCGAAAATCATACAAAAACGGCCCTTTTCAGGGCCACTAAACGCTAATTTATGAAGAATTGTGAAAAGAATCAAACTCCGTATCATTTTATTTTCTGACACATACATAGTATACGACAATTGTTTCATTAATGTAATAATTATTTTTCAATTAATTTACGTATTTACATTTTGTATTAAAATTGGAGACAGATAGATTTATTGAAAAATTAGATTGAAAATTGGCATTGATCTGGAATTATTTCAATACTGGTGAACTCATGTTTCTTGTGCGGATATGTCAATACATACGAAGATCAGAAATGACAAATGGACGTAAAACACTTGATTAAAGTACAAATCGTCTCTTTTCCATCACAACAGTTTTTCAGAGGATTTTAATGTATTGCAAACAATTGTTGAACAATTTTTTTTATTGAATAAACTGATGACATTCGATCACTATGCTAAGACATATTTTTCATGTCTCATTTTTGAATCAAATTGAATTTTTTTTTTCATTCCATAAATTTGGTGCCAAAGACGTACATTGTACTTTTCCCTTACAGATTGGCTATTTCGAGTAATAATTTTTTGTAAATCGTAATCCCTTCGAGATAGGTGCTTGCTTTGATAAATTCATCATGTTCATGCAATAACACTGGTGTATTATCATAGGCGAGAATCCAATCACTGGTACATTAATCTGTCAAACAAATGATTGTTTTTTTAAATCATTTTTTGATCGTACGATAAAAATGGCCAAAGACGATGTACTTCATACCTCACGCAAGTGTCTGCTATCAATTGCGGCTGGAAAAATTTGCGGTTTAATTTTGAGTTGCCTTAAAAAAATGAAAGTTTTTTTTTTAACTGGCATTTAGTCCAAATTCAAATTATCATCAACATACAAATCATTGACGAGAACTTTCTTGAAAGCCAACCAATATTTATTATTATCGTCAAGCTTAGTAGGTTCTATGCGTTGCAATTTTTGAATAAATTGAATTTCAATTCCATCTCCAGCTTGTTTACACCAATCGTTGATATCACGATCGAATTGTTCATAGTCGATATTCACCGACATTCTCACATCGACCGACATTGTTATTTCTGGCGGTACCACATTTTGCTGAATGCCCCCATTGATCGTAGTTATATTTACGGTAGTCACATCACCAACTGTTAAATTCGGATTGTTTTCCAACCGTTGCTCTTCACTTTTGCGGAAGTTTAAGAATTTATTCATCAAAAATTAAACTCACAAATAATGTACAAAACTTACCTTGTGTGAGTCGCACTCATTCACTGGCCAAGATAAGAAGTGAAGTTTCTAGAACGCCATCGTTTTACAGTGAAATGAAAATGTTGGCAATGTTTTCATTTATTTGTAGCAAGTTTGATTGTCAATTTTAATATCAATCAACAATGATTTCTGGCATAAAATTGGCAGTTTCAGATAAAAATAAAGTTTAATGCAATTGCGTGCCTTTGTGTTTGGCTTTGTAAACCGTGTTGTACATTTTATGTGGTGGCGCAGAGTTTGACGTTTCTTTTGTATAAGTCAATGAATACGGAAACGTGGACTTTTCAGTTAAACCATTATTCAAAACTTCTCTTGATTTCTTTCAATTCGTTGTTCATATTACATTGAAAAATCAAAACTATGCGCACTTGTTGTTGAACAGAAGAATCAAACAGAAGCAAATACAGGGTAAAATGTAGGCAAACGATGTTGCAGCTCTTGTATTGTGTCGAAACGAAACATTATGCATCATCAACAGCAAATTCAATTCAAACCGCGAAGAATTCTTTTCATTTTCATTGGCATCACCTGTGTCATCTTTTGCGTTAAATCAATCGTATTGAGTAGGAAATTATTCAGCAAACATTCCACTCGAATCGAAATCACTAATAAAAAATTACATACAAATTGAGCAATCAAAATGGCTGCTTAAAAAAGTTCATAAAAACAAGGAGATATTTTGATATGCTTCAGTTGGAAAATGAAATTCATGTGCTTTAGATTGCATTATAAGTTGTCTTTTGATTAAATAGCAACATAATAATTTGTTGGCAAATTCAAAAACATCGGAATTAAATAGAAAAAGATCTCGTTTTGTACATGCGATTCACTTAAAAACTGAATATGTATGATTTTCTCGATTCTTCATAAAATATGTTTTGCTGGTCCTGAAAAGGGCCGTTTTATTTACAAGTTGTAGTCTGAAGCTAGAGGTGACTTAGGCTTTCTTGGTTTCGGTCTTCTTTGGCAACAAGACGGCT
>NW_022596503.1:0-8419 GCF_009176505.1 Sitodiplosis mosellana | reverse complement strand
TCATAATATTTCGTCACCATTATGGATTATTGCGAAATCATACGACAAACAGCAAAACATGTAAAATATGTGCGGATTTAATTTAAATTGTATTTTATTTTATTTCAAATTTATTTTTATTATTTTTTTCACTGTTTCGACATCAAAACAAGGATGAATATGACGGAGTGAATTTGAGCGCGAAAAAATTTGAACTAAGTGTTGTCATCACTCTGTAGCGGCGCTCTACAATTGTTCGCCCTTTCGTTATCATCGTGCGAGTGCAAGTTGAAAAATTCACTTCAATCCGACCAATTTTTCGACCATAAAGTTTAACTAGGGGCATTTAACTCGAAATAAATGCGTTTTATTATTATTCTGCACCATACAGCGTCTCTTCGCCAGAGGTGATTTATTTAGTATAAATCATGCGTCTCACGCACTAAATAAGTAGGAATATTTTTTCAGTGGCACTTACCGAATATTACAATGTATGGCTAAAATCTCGATGCATCATGCTTGATCGAAGATTTCATTTCGTCCACGTATGTGGACGTTGTACAATAATTTATTTTTCTCATAAAAACACAGGAAATATGCCTATTTGTGTACAAAATGGTTTTATCTGTATGACATATCGAGTGAAAGCTAAATTGATTCCTCGTCAAAAATGATGTGGAAATAGAATCACATCAGTCCATCATAAGTGAGTTTTCTTCAGCCATTTGCTTGTTTTATGAAGAAATGTCGCTTTTAAACAAAATTTATGGGGAATCAGGTATTCAGTTGTTCAATGACTATAAATATTTTCGAAAAATAATAGCAGTTTGCCTTGACCAAACTCCTGAAAAGTGGTCATTTTAAGTACTTCCCATACAAAATACAATAGTACCGCTTTTGACAAATTTTAAACTTTGACGAGTTTGTCCTCGGGCCTGGTGCGAGTACAAACTCTGGAACTTTGCACACGGCCAGTAACAACATCATATGAAAATGTCCCCAAAACATCAACATTCGGCTTCTGAGATGAAGTCGCCATACAAATTGGCAAAATTATGACAAAATGTCAACTTTGACGAGTTTGTACTCGGACTGGGTAGTACAAACTCTGCGGCTTTACACACGGCCAGTACAAACTCCGAATAACATGAAAAAGACCTCAGAACATCAGAATCTAGCCTCTGACATTAAATTTTTTCGTTGTTTTTTTATTTCCGAAATTTGACAAATTTTTAAACTTTGACGAGTTTGTCCTCGGGCCTGGTGCGAGTGCAAACTCTGCGGCTTTGCACACGGCCAGTACAAACTCCAAATCATATGAAAATTTCCCGAGAACATCAACATTCGGCCTCTGAGATGAAGTCGCCATACAAATTGGCAAAATTTGACAAAATGTCAACTTTGACGACAGTGACATTTACCTCCAAAGACTGGCTGTTTTTATTTAAATCTTATGATTGAAAAAAAATATAATAAACATTGCAATAGAGCCGATTCTGCATAGCAGATTAAATTTGATTCTCAAAAAGAAAGCAACATAATTAGAAAGTTACATTAAATGGAATGAGTTCTAAATATACATTTTATACATTTTTCTGCTTATAGCGTAAATCATATTTGGTTAGGAAAAAAATGCGTGCTGTAGGTATTAGCTAATGACTTTAGCCTGAAGACATTATCAGGAAGTTTTTTGAGTGACGATTTAAAGTTCTTGCGTGAAGACGATTGTTGAAACTCAAGTTTGAGTATGAACACATTTGGTTGACAGGGGCAGTTTTCGTGATGATCAGTCTCAGATTTGTATTTTGTGTGATGAAGTTTTTTAGGCGCGGGCAATGGATGACGTAATTGATAAGATCGTAGAAGAACATCATTGAAGCGTTGATGCGTCGTCTTTGCAACGATTGCATTGCAAGTGATGTTGACATAAATGAGAACTAACACCAAATTTTTCTTTCTTTGTTTTGTTCTGTTCATTAGAACGATCAGACTTCACATTGAATGTGAGATTTATTTCGGTTCACATTTTCTGCAGATTATTTTTGTTTACTTTAATCATTTGTACAGGGTTTTGTTTATGATTTATATTCCAGATGCTATTTCCCACAAGAGTGAAACGTCGCACTTATTTATTCAATATACATATTTGTATATTTTAATGTTTTCATTTTCGTTTGCATTTTTATGGACCAAACATTGAATAGAAATAGCAAAAAAAAAAATTAAGTTGTACAGTGCAGAATGTTCACCTATTGATAATATATTTTAATTTTATGTAATTTTGAAATTCAATTTTCATCAAATAAGAACAATCTCATTATCACGACATTTGATATAAATCAAAGACAGAAATCGTCAACGTCAAATATCATTTGAACGAACCTTAACTATACAACAGATTGTTGACATTGTTTTGATACGTCTTAACCCTCTAATGTATACAACCGCCTCTAGACGGGCAACATTTGAACGCCCGTAGAACGTAGACCATTCATCGGCAGCCTATTTCACCAAATGTTTTCATGGAAAGTTTTCATGAGATTTTCTTCACAAGTTTTTTTGGTGAAACAAATGTATCTAAATGTAGCAATGAGAAAATTTCAATAGAAACGTGAAAATATTCTCATTTTTTTGACATTATTTTGAGCGCAAAGAACGACTGAAAGCTTTGCATCATTATAGACAATAACCGAATTCTGCTATAAACAGCTTTTTTAATCAGAGACAACAACCATTTCAGCTTTAAATCGTCAAGATTTGCATCGATTTAAGTAGAGATAATTACCAAAATAGCTTCAAGTTTTTAGTATTCTGTTATACATTGAGTTATAATGAACAAAAATGTCAAATGATGCAAAAAACTGTTCTAATTTCATAGTCGTTCTTTTAAATTTTCATTCATTTTTGAGCCAACCATGATGTGATCCCACATTTTTGAGAAAAAATCTCGAAATTTCAAGTTGGCGCTCAAAATAATGTCAAAAAAATGAGAATATTTTCACGTTTTTATTGAGATTTTCCCATTGCTACATTTATAGATATATTTGTTTGACCAAAAAAACTTGAGAAGAAAATCTCATGAAAACTTTTTCATGGGGAATTTTTATTTGTCAATGTTTTCTCTTTATTTTTGTCTTTGGCAATATTTGTCTATGTAGTGTGATTGTAAAATTATAAACAAAAATGTGCGCAAAAACAAAAATTTGACAAAATAAATTATTTGGATTCCAAATTAGACACATTTTTGACACATTTAAACAATGGATTTGATTGTTCTCTGATTTATGTCAATCGCAATTTCTGACTAAACCATGGGGAATCTAGGATTATGAATATTTTTTTAATTATCTATGGCCAAAAATCAACCAACTACCAGTACTCCCAGCCCTGGGAAAAATTAATGCATTAGAGGGTTAAATCGCATAAATTTTTGCATCTAGGCGTCATTCATGGCACGCGTATTCGCTTGTATGCGTAATATTCGTGACTATGTGCAAAATTCGCCACTATTCACTGTGGCACACAATCTATGCGCGTTTATACGTAAGTATGTGAAAGAGTAAAAAGCCCCTAGACTTTTAATCAATTGCTCGTCGAAAATTGAGCGGATATGATCTTTTGGTAGCCTTTTCCAGCCAGTAGTTGTACGTATTTTTGGCAGCAATTTCATCATAGAATTTGACTCGGCGAACAAAGTAGAGTGAAACTGGATACTGGAGATTTTGCATTGACATTTCCGACTGTAAACATGACAACAATTCATATGTGTGTGCTGTCAAAGTCACTTTGTCATGCGTCATTCACATTAATGCTTTGACTGATTGTGGTGAACAGTGGTGAGATTGGAAACGCCATACATTTTATATACATTATTTGTTTGGGAATTATATTCATTTATTTTCTTTTATTGTTGATATTCGGGCTCTGCAAAGCCTAGGCTTCATCCACGATTTGTTTTCCGAAGAAATATTTCGAAAAAATCGTGAGTTTGCACTGTCAACACTTGTGTGGTTTTTCATATGATTTTGAAGTCATCGAATATTGCCACCCGTTCACACATTCAATGAACTTGCTACACCAAGTGATAGTTTAGTTCATTGGTGACGTTTTTCAATCCGCCATACGTTTTTATATGTGTGTGTACGTACATCGAAATGTCAAAGTTTTCAGGAATGCAACCGTTCTCCTCGTTCTTTCGTTCATTGATAAATTGCCGATGCCCAGAACTTCGAAATACGAATTTTCCCAGATATATGGCATATGTAATTTTGTTGGTATGGTGGCTGGCTACAAACGCTCAGTTTTTATTGAAATCAGTTGAGTGGATTTTTGAGAAATCGCGTTTGGTGTGAACTTCAAGGGGGTCGATTTTTCAAGAAAAATCGACTTTTTTCTTTTATATCACACATATTGGCACGTGAGTATGGAACTTTTTGGAGTTCTTCTCAAATGATTACGAGCTAACTTTACTCGATCTTAGTTGATCTAGTGTGCGAAATAAATACTTCAAAAAATCGTTTACATGCAGGTTAGTGAAGCCATAGCCAGCTCTCCTGTAATGCAAATCTCAGTTTTAAGACGAAATTCGATATACCCCGACATGAGCTACAACTTAGACATATGGTTACCGGGATCTGGGGGATCGAAAAAACTACGGACAAACCGACAAACGCAGAAAACGCTATTTTCATAGAAAATCAAGGTCAAACTGCCGATGCAGATAGATTTTTCTTGTTTGTAAACCGATCGGAGCGTTTAAACCGGCATTGGAATGATGACAAAAAAGAGCTTATTTTGAGCACCCTAGAACCTCCTGGGTACCCCCTTCGGAGGATATGGGGTTGGATCTGAAAAATTATCGAAATTTTGCTACCATCATATTTTCGAGTGCAGCAAATCCTTTGCTTTTGATGTTGATAGTACTATCGCAGGCTGAACATCTCAACGTAAAATCTTCTTCCTTCTTGAAAAATTCTTTGTATTTCACTTTGCTTTTATCTTTCATTTCGAATTCCAAATTAAACCAATCATTATGAACTTTGCACGACATTCTATTTCACAATAGAAATGTACTTGTTTGTTTTGAATGGGAATGTGACTCGTGCCCAGGGCTGTAGCCAGGATTTTTCTTAGCAAAGTGTGGTTCCACTTTACCAAGTGATAACTTGCCCCGAAAAAACAACTATTTTGAAAAAAAAAGTGGGCTGGCTTCTGGACATTTTTCAAGTTATTGGTCAAAAACCTCGAAAATTCGCGAAAAATCGAAATTTCAAAAAGTGGTCCGATTTAGATGAAAATTGGTACACAATACAAGTGGGGCAATAGAAGAATTTTGGCATTTAAACTGGTCCAAAAAACTGATCCGAACTGGTCCGAAATTGTAAAAAACGATTTTCGGATAACTTGAAAAATGTCCAAAAGCCAGCCCACTTTTTTTTTCAAAATAATTGTTTTTTCGGGGCAAGTTATCACTTGGTAAAGTGGAACCACACTTTCCTAGGAAAAATCCTGGCTACAGCCCTGCTCGTGCCAAAATCGAATGTGAATTGATTGTTGCATTATTATATTTTTGATATTTGGAGCTACCACTTGGGCCAAAAAATGCTCATTTTCACATCTAGCAAGTGTTCGCCGAATTGGAGAATAACAAAACGGTAACTTCTTTTTATCAGTTTCGCAATTGCTTCTTTACATCGATTTATAAACATGATCTATCAAGTGTTGTCATGCCAAATCGAAGCAATAATAAAAACGATAATTTCTTATTTACATTGATTCGTAAATATGCTGACCAATGCGTTTCAGATAAATTGAAAGAATGACTCCGTGTCATAGCACAGTGCCAATGATTCAGAATTAGATTGAGTTAATATTGTCTTCATAAGAAAAAAATGTTTACTTTTTCATTGCGCTGTCTGGAAACGCGTATCATTGTTATGATAAGCATTTTTTTCTTTGAGATTTTTTTCATCATTTGTATTAGTTTTCTCATTGTTTTTTTTAAAAAGCTGAAAAAGCTGAACTGTGACCGAAATAGCTGATAATAGCTGAAGATTTTCAAAAAGCTGATAATCAGCTCAAAAGCTGATAATCAGCTCAAAAGCTGATAATCAGCTCAAAAGGCCTGCAAATACTATCAAACATAGAGTAGCTGAATATTTTAAGAGAAACAGAATTTGGAGAGAATGAGTCAATTAGATTGAATTATCCCATTGTAAATATTGTAGATAAAAAAAGATAATTATATTTATGCTAAATAAACCACCTCTGGCGAAGAAACGCTGTATGGTGCAGAACAATAAATAAATAATTAAATATATATAGTCGTGACACCAAAACTGGCATTTTTGACATTTGGCTTGAAATGCACAGTCTATGGAGCGTCACTTGTAAACTTTTCGGACTACCGTCCTCCGTGATATGAATTTCCCTGGAGTCACTCCATATTTACCGGCGTTGACATAACAATTTCAAATATTATTATTATTATTATTATTATTCTGCACCATACAGCGTTTCTTCGCCAGAGGTGGTTTATTTTGTATAATTAAATAATATAAATATTTACATTATTTACGATGTGATAATTTCATTCTAATTAACTTTACTCTCTCCAAATTCTGTTTCTCTTAAATTATTCAGCTACTCTATGCTTTACAGTACTTGTACTTGTGTTAAAATCAATTAAATAAGTATCACAAACTGGAACTGTAGTAATATTACATTCATTGGGTAGATTAGGCAGTTTGATAGGAACAAAGTATTTATAATATTCATTGTATGTACTCAACATATAATTGATAGGTTCAAAATTGCAATAGTTATTGGGATGAATCGGTAATGATAGGAAATCTGAGTCTCTTGTCCAATGTCGCGGTGTTCTAAAATTGATTTTGCTCAAAATGTATTTCGATGACGTACGTCCACATACCACATTATGGACAAAAGATATTTGGGCTATTTTTCTCCGTTCTTCGAGCGTAATCATTTGTAATTCAAGCAGTCGGCATTCGTACGGTGGTTTCCTGAATCTTTGTGGCCATTTCAGTTTGCGTAGTGCGAACAATAAAAATTGCTTCTGGATCGATTCAACTCGTGCAATCTTTTCAGCGGTGTATGGATTCTAAATTTGGGAAGCATATTCCACAATCGGCAATACAAATGTGGAAAACAATTTCTTTATGGTCCATGGATCATCAAATTCATATCCAAACCGTTTAATCCATGCTAAACGTGATTTCGCTTTGGCTGTAATGTATTCAATGTGTGCATTAAAATTCAATTTATGATCAAGTATTACTCCTAGATCCTTTATAACGTAGACCCGATCAATTTTATTGTTGCCAATGGAATATTCGAATTCAAATTTCAGGATGCCTCGATGAAATGATACAAATTTGGTCTTAGATACATTTAGCTTTAGCTTGTTCCGGTTAAAGTATTCGACAAGCCTATTCAGGTCAGCTTGTTATTGTAAACAGTCATCGTAATTTATTTATTTATTTATTTCACACCGCCAAAAACTGGCTGAATATTTTGGTTTGCAGGAAAACGACTCCAAGAGTCGTGAAAAACCTGATCGTTTTGTGTTTGTACAATATATGGTAATTTTATACAATAAATAGTTGTAATAGTCTTTCTCGATTGGTATATCAATTTGGTCTAAATAGCATTGACACAAGATAACCTAACCAATACATGGAAATGCATAGGTAGCCGAAATGTAAACGGTCCAATATAGCCTAACTTAAACGTGTAAAAAATGAAAGACCAACTGAAGCGTTAACACTGTAGTGACGGCCCTAATGACTGCAAAAGTCATCATTCAATTTATCCAGAGGTGATACATTGAAGAAAAGTTTTACGTCTAATCTAACAAGTCCCTGTTGGTAGTTATGAATTTGTAATTTATTAGAGACCGAAAGACATAAGGAGAAAAAAAATTATAATACTTGCAAATACATTAACATAAACGGTAGTTTCCATTATAAATTATAAATTAACGGCAGGTCAAAAGTTAATCACCAACTCAATGGATGGCTATATCACAGTTAATATTGCTACTTATTTTAAAGTTTGTGTAAAAATCACGGATAAATATCATTATTTCTATACATTTTGTAGGGATGTAAGATAACAATTCGTCAATATTTTGTATTGAACTTTTGACTTTGTTCGCTGCGTACCGACGAGATGAAGTTTGCACAGCTGGTTGAGTTGTTGAATTGATCTGCCACTTTGTTTGCAAACTTGCACATTTGAGGCACTTGAGCTCTGATTTGTTTGTCCATGAGCTTATCTTTAATCTTGAGGTAGTCTGTGTGCCGTAAGATACGTACGCTCTCTCCAATTGCTATGTCGTTACGTACATTGGGACAATTTGCGATCACATCCACGATGTCGTACATGAATACAATAGATGCATTCACTCTCCTACGCT
>NW_022596502.1:0-3566 GCF_009176505.1 Sitodiplosis mosellana | reverse complement strand
TGTTCGCATACGAACGAACGAACGAGCGCTCGTTGACCGCTCTGGCCAGGGCATTGTCAAACCAAGTCTGGTCCATCCTGAAGATCCACCAAAACCCACTTCCAGAATCGGGTGCAGTTCTGAACGATCCTGAGGATCCGCCAAAACCCACTTCCAGCCTTAAAATATCTGCAAAAATCGACCAAAATGAAAAAAATCTCAGATATCTCGCATAATGTAATTTAATTGAAATTAATTTTTAGAAAATGCAAAAATCAATAGAAATTCAATAGAATTTTTTGCGTGATATTCCCCTAGACAAATAGACTGAGATTTGTTGACGCTCTTTCTTTCTTTAAACAGCCTCATGGCGGCAATTAATAAGTCTTCGCAAATGAATTCGTTGACATTGGCTGTTTACTTTTTTCTTAACCGCTGCCATGAAACTTAGCTCATATGTTTAATATTTAGATTTATTGTCGCTCTTAGAAAACGACTTTTTTGTCTTTGTCACTGGAGACAAAAAAAATTCTGCTAAAAAAAGAAGATGATGAGTACATGTTTTAAAAATAGCTAGACATTTTTCTTTTCTCAGGCGAATCTCTGAAAATGTCATATATTTTCTTATTATTTTCCAAGAAAAACAAATGCATCGAATTTTAAGAAACTCAATTTTTTCCTTCTGTGCAAATTTAGCTTCAATCTGATTCATGGTTATTTCGAAATGTAAAAATTACACAATTCCAATTTTAAATAAATTCCCTGGATGAACGGAAACTGCTTGACTTCTCATCGATGAACGTTTGAATGTGGGTTGTATCTAGTCGTGCAGAAGTCGGCTGAGCTGCAAATCTCGACAGTTTCCATGTGAGTCATGCTTTGCTGAACCGATTGTAATTTATCAACAACGGCAATCAAATGGCTGGATGAAGCGGATTCGTTTTTTCATACAGCTGTTCATAAATCATATTTTTGTCGTATCTAATCGTTGGATGCGTTATTAGTGGTGGTAACAGAATACTTGAAAACATTTTCTTTCCCTCACACACTTGTAGTGCTGCTGCTGTTTTTTGTTTGTTCAGCAAATACCATATTTATGAGAGAACGTAGACAAGAAACAATATGTGCGCACGACGCCACTAACAAATACATTGGAGGACTCAAGTGCAAATTGAAGATCGTAGAAAATCCTAAACATCATCTAATCCAAAATAATAACATCACATTTTTCAGCATTGCGACATTTTGTGTGCAAGTGCAAAACACATAAACGATTCTAAATGAGCCACGATAAACGCTCTCTCTTTATGGCGTGTATATTTTTGCCAGCGATAAACTTGTGGCACAGCACACAAGTTGAAATGCCAAAATAATGATCTATGCGAACAAAATGCGCACACACATGCATATGAAGTGTGACAAGGGAAAGAGAGAAAGAGAGAGAGGGTATGGAAGTTACTAAAAAACGAATTAGGTGCACAGTCAAATTCATCTTGAGCACCAGAATGAGAGTGCAAAATGGAAGTGTTCAACGTACGGTTCGTTTATGACTGCAGAATGCAATTTGAGAAAAACTTCAGAGACCCAAGAAGAAAATACCGTAAAACTGAAGTAAATTTCATATTCTAGAATAGGCGAACGATCCATATTTTTTTCTTCATCCACATGTTAAATTTGATGCGTAAAATACGCTGCTGTTGTTGCTGATGCATCGCTTCAACACATGAGCTATATCAAATGGAGTTACCGCAAATAAACGCTACAGATCAAACTATAAAAATTGTTTTATTCACCGATGTGAAAATGCGCACTAAAATTCCCATGTTTTTTCCTCGACGGCAGCTAAATTCAATTTTGCAACAATGTAACGAGATTTAACAGGTTTTTTTTTACCAAATTCAAGTGAATTTTTCAGAAGCTTCCATCGTCAGACTTTTTAATCTAAAATGACTTGAAGAAAAAAACGAAATTGGTTTGTCTGGCAAAACAAATCATTTGGTATTTTGGATCAAGAACGCACCGGCCGTTGAATTTAATGCGGTGGGCAAATGTCGACTTTGTCATTTAAATGAAAATCTCTTTTGATGGCGATCGCATAATGACAGGCGTGGGTTTGTGGTCTTGGGAGATTATTGCCTAAGATTGAAACGCAAATGAAACTGTGTCATTTGCGGGGATAGATGTTGAATGGTTTGCATAGTTTGCTAGTGGCAGTAAAGTAAATCGATTCATCTTTCGAAGTTTGAAAAACTATTTGATTTATTGTTCTTCTTTTGCAAAGGAGGCGGTGCGGAAGTCCATGAGTTTAAAACCCATTTTTTTCTCTTTTTTATACGTGCGACTCCTTTGAGCGCATTTAACCAACCTTTTATTCGTCATCAAGATTAGTGATGACGGATTATTTTGCATTTGAATGCTAATCCCGTGTAAACGGCACTATTTGCATTGTAACCGGCTAGATCGCACAGTACTTGCTGAGTGTGTGTGTGTGAGTTTCCGTGTGACTCAATGGAATTTTCAACTCAACTCAACTGAATCAACACACTTAATAGATTTAATAGATTTAACTATTGAAAATGGCAATGAATAATTCAGGTCATGTGCGCGAGACCATCGATGAGCTCTTGTTGACACGTTTCAAATTAAATGGGTTACGTGTCTGATTCGAATCGAGTTGTGCACAACTAAACGATTTAAGATTACGCCATATTTTGCAGCCCGATCGCTACCACGAAAATCTCCATCTGCTTTTGTTCATTAGATTGTTTATTTTTGTCGGTGTGTCTATTCAGTAATTGCGACTCAGATTCTCGGTCTGCCGCTCACGATCCACGAACGCACGAACGCAACAACAGCAAAACCAACGACAAGAAATCATTCGGGCTCACGTTTCAGTAAACAATAATTTAAATTTTTCGTCTATGATAAATCGATATGAATGAACTTCGTACGGCTGAATGTGAAAATGGTTGTGTTGTTAGTTTCCATTTGAATACGTTTGCACCTGTTAGGGGATTTTCCACATCACATTGAAATTTATCTACCTCCGTCTCTCTTCACATTTCAAGCGTTATGTGGTTGATGGCGCTACGAAAGAAAATAAGATTAAAAACGAATCAGTAATTCTTATACATTCCAAGAAGGCTGAATCATTTTCAGCGATAATTTTATTTAGAAAAATTTCCACTCTTTCACATGGTCTAGTTTAATCGATGAAACACGATGGAGTATGACACCGCCAACTTCAGGAGCTGTAACCAAGTTTTACTTGTGTGACAAAATTTATGCAAATTAATCGATTTTCAAACCATGCACAAATACCATTATGAATGTTTCCCTTGAGCAGGTGACAATGTTGTAACCAGTCAATCTAATTTGCTTTTGTGTGCGCTGTATCGCCAACGGAAATTTTCGGTCAGCCACCGAAAATGTGTAGCAATGTGCAGCGAATTCAATATCAGTGACCTGGCTCATTTTCCCCAGCAAATTTGTTGAATAATTGCAAGTGACATAATCGAATGGGATCTGATTGAATAATGCATTTGTATTCAATGCCATGGCAAATGAGAAACCAGTGCCGGTATTCT
>NW_022596501.1:0-3138 GCF_009176505.1 Sitodiplosis mosellana | reverse complement strand
TTTTTTTTTTGGAGCAGGCTAACGTACATATAATCTGTAAATCTGAGATGCTTTTAACAGCTCTAAGACGTTCTTAGACGTTGAATGACGATAATAATTTAAAATTCAAGTTCTTCAAAATGTTGGTCCACAAGAATTCCTATCAAGAGTTGACAATTTGTAAATGCCATTGTGTTCATCTTATTGAGTGATGTAAAGTAAATTATGATCCCGTATATCCTTAAATTGTAGCTATATCATGGTATGTGGGCCTAAATGCAAAGGTATTCGTCATGTCGTTTAATCATTCATATTCATATTTACCGTATGTAAGCGACGGTTGATCTGTGGCTATTTTTTTTAACTTTGAAACGACTTTGAAACGGAGTTTTTTTTTGTGCATGCCGCGAAGATGTAAACGTTTTAAAATTCAAATAGCTACGTTCCATAGAAATATCATTCAACACTACAAAAGTGAAAAATATTTGCATAAATTTGCAATTCAATGCGATCAAATTGCGTTATTCTTCAAACCATAGCGAAGGTGATAAAGGAATAAAGGTAAACATCTGGTATTTTCGATGCAAAATTTGATGTGAAATGTAAAATTATGCGCATGTGTACAGGCGGAATTGCAATTCCACCAATTGACGTTAATTGTTCTGAATATTTTTCATTAAAAAATATGAGCTATAATATTCCGTGCATTTATAATCGTCATTGCGCGTGGATTAAATTATACCTTTGAGGTATTGCTTGCTGCCGTAAACACACTTGAAAAGTATATAAAAAGACGTGTTCGATCCGTATGTCCATCAAACAGTTCGTCAATTCTCTTCAATTGAAACATTTACAATAAACTGTTGATAGTTCGAAGCTGGAAAAATGCTGAGTCGAAGATCTTTCACACTACTGCTCATTGGCTTGGTGGCATCCATGGTGAGTTTGATATTGCTTTGAAATTTTTCGCTTGTAAATTTTGGATCGAATTTATTTTACATTTGATTCTTTTAGACAATTTAAGATCATTTTTCTAAGCATTTTACTCATGAAAATTTTCCATTTCAAAACATTGAAAGAAAAAAATCTTCTAATCCAAAAAGAAAGTTCATCGGAAGCATTTTTTCAAAATCAGTTGAACACCATTACAATCTCAACCATTGTTCCTATTCCGATTGTATCACTTTATTTTATTTCCACAGTTCGTAATCGTGGACGTGAGTGGAGAAGCACCACCCGGGAAGAAAGATTACGAGATTGTACCTGCGAGCAAACGAGAACCGCCAAAAAAATATGCCAAACCGGTTTTAGTTAAACAAAATTCATCTTCCGAGAAAGAAAGCGCAGATGTTCCTGCACCAGTATCATCTAACGATCCAAGCACTCAAGGATATGATAACGGCCTAGAATCTCGCGTAGGGCTAGGCGTAGGTAAATATGTTTATAGCTAATCGGGTAACATTATTATTTCGACTCACAAGTGGAATTTTGTATGATTTTTTAGCCTTGGATCCAGATTTGTCAACACCAACATTACTGCATGCAAATGTTGCTAATAAAAATCACCGAGAAAATAAGGCCAAGGAGCCACCAAAAAGTATCGTAAAAAGCAAGGTCAAAGAAATTAACGATCGCATAAAAAATAACGGTCCGGTTCCGTCCGGGAAAGCAAAAGCAAGAAAAGCTTAAACAACAATTAACTTCAAAGAAGAAGCACTTCTTAATTGAAAAGCTAATGGGCTAGCTTTCAAATATGACATTGTCATGTTCATAAAATGTAAAAACATAGAGCATTTAAGTTTATTTTGTTCAACTGAAAGAAATGAATAAACGGTTTTCTGTGTGAAAAAATATACAATTTATTGCCTCTCAGAATCTATTATAGTTTTCATAGATAAAATCAGGCATTTCTGTGTCGAGTTGGGTAACAATCAAACCAATTTTAATCACACATCGATAAAATTATTGTAAGTGAATCAAGATCGATTATTCATGTTTCAGAAACTTAGGAGTGTCATAGTGGTTCATAGAGTGTGTTGTGATTATGACATTAAATCGGTATCGTGTCTGAGTCGACAATACAAAATCGGCCTTCCTTGGGTTTCTTCGTAAATACGTTCGGCAATATCGTCGCTGGTTGTTTTGGTTGCATCATCTTCAAATTTAAGTTCGTTGGTCGCATCATTTCGAGTGTAGGCAACAGTTTGCACTTCATTTCTCTTCGATTGTTTTCGACGTAACACCAACACCACTACGATCATTACCACAATAGCAATCGTTATTAAACAAAAATCAACATTAAATTTGAGGATTTGTCATGACCTGGAATAGTTAAGTGATTCAATGTAGAGCTTTTTTCTCCATTTGTCGTGTCGTTTAATCATTCATAGTCATATTACCATATATCAAGCGAGACTTTCGTGAGTTTTTTTTATATACAGATGCGTTCGAAGCGTCATCTCAATAACCCCAGGCAAAGCAAGTGTCAGCAGATGTTGAAAACCAACAATTCAATTGAAAATATTGACGCAACGAACAGATAATTGTTCTTCGTTATTTATTGATTTCAGAAAAAAGTATCAAAGAAAACTGAATTAACATTGACATCTTTTTATAACATTCACTTAGGTAATCAACACTCCCAATTTTGAATTAAAACCAATTCCACAAATTCTCATGTTTGTTCTTCTGTCTTTCACTTATATTCACTGTATTTCATCTTGAGTATAGTTGAGATTTTTAACTGGCAACCAAAAGTGCAAAAAGAACGCTTTAAAAAAGAAATTTTTTTAACTCGAATCCACCCACAAATATTTTCCGTCACCGATTTTCAAAATATGTTATTCCAAATGGGAAAATAAGATCTGCATACTCAGGTTTTTTCAATTGTCCTCTAGTTTTCCCGAAATTTGCCTTTAATTTTGTGATTTTCAGTGCAAAATCGACGAAAAAAGTGGAAATTTGAAAAAAATGTTGAAAAAAACCAAAACTTTTTTCAACAAATTAAAAGTTTCAAGTGCTTCAACTTGAAAACAATTCTATCAACTTTAGATCCAACAGTATCATTGGATAGAAGCATTCTTTAGAAATCATAAACATGCTATAGCATAATTGTGATGTATCTCAGTTGAGTGTCGGAAACAGAAGAAAGTCTTTATT
>NW_022596500.1:0-2232 GCF_009176505.1 Sitodiplosis mosellana | reverse complement strand
TGAAGATATTTTTCATTTTTGTTTGGAAACGTAATAGATTGTAAAGATACTACGTGGGGCGCGGAGTTACTTGCGGCAGCACACAGAACATAACTATACGTTTCTGGGCGCCGGCACATTTAAATTAAACTCAAATATTCAGACGTGTGAATAAACAATTTACCAAATGGATATTTCATATTTTCTTTTGATTTGAATGATGATGCCATCGATAATGATTTTCTAATATTTCAGGATATCTCAATGTTTTGGAGCATGGTGGTTCTGGATGGAAAAAACGTTGGGTGGTATGTATTTAACGAGACCTTTTTGTAGTCAATATTTACAAAGATATTTTTGTTTTATAGACGGTGCGACGACCTTACGTATTAATATTCAGGTCAGAGAAAGATCCAGTTGAACGAGCTGTCTTAAATTTAGCAACAGCTCAAGTGGAATGTAGTGAAGATCAAGCTGCAATGGTTAAAATTCCGAACACTTTTAGGTAAGTAGTATTTAGTTATACATTTATAGTGAAATAAAATATAAATAATAAACCATTACTCATTTCCTAGTGTTGTGACGAAACATAGGGGATATTTGTTACAAACTCTTGGAGATAAAGAAGTTCATGATTGGCTGTATGCCATTAATCCACTTTTAGCAGGTCAAATACGGTGAGTTTCAGAAAAAGGATGTCTAATCCTTCTTTTGTATCTTATAAATCGACGATTTCACACGGAATCGACCAAGAATTTGATCGAAACTCTCCGAATTGGCTGGAAATTTGCATGGACTCCATGCCATATCACGGAGGACGGTAGTCCGACAAGTGACGCTCCAAAGACTGTGCATTTCAAGCCAAATGTCAAAAATGCCAGTTTTTGCGTCACAAGTATATATACAATAAATATGCTATTTTCCCAGGACACTATTTGGGCCCCGGCATAGGTACCGTTGGAAAGGTCTTGGCCCAAATAGTCGGAAACACCATATCCCCCATGCCTTAAGTGTGGTCTGGGCAAAAATATAGTGGTTGCAAAATTTCGATAAATTTTCACATCTATACCCATATCTTACGAAGGGGGTACCCAGGGGGTGGTCTGAGGTGTCCAAGAGAATCTCCTCCTCGCCACTTTTCCAACGCCGGTATAAGTGCCCCGATTGGTCCAAAAACGAAAAAGTTATGGGCATTGGCCACGGTTTTTTATGAAAGTATCATTATTATTATTATTATTATTATTATTATTATTATTATTATTATTATTATTATTATTATTATTATTATTCTGCACCATACAGCGTTTCTTCGCCAGAGGTGGTTTATTTGGTATAAATATTTGGTTATATATTTACAATATTTATAATGAATTCGTATTTTCAGTCTCTTTTTATAATAGAATTAAATTTATTAAATAAGTTTTATATATTTTTGGAATAGTACTAGTATCACAATCATTCGTTTGATTTGGCTCTATGATATTAAAGTATTTATAAAATTCATTATATGTGATGAGCATGTAGTTAATTGGCTCAAACATTGAGTAGTTGTAGATTCTGGTCGGCAGCTCTAGGAATTCGGTGTTCCGTGTTCGGAGTCGTGGTGTTCTTAAGTTAATTTTCTCCATAATATGCTTCGACGATGTTTGGCCACAGATAACATTGTGTATGAAGCAAATTTGTGCGATTTTTCTTCGTTCTTCCAAGGTAATCATTTGTAGAAATAGCAGACGATTGTTGTATTGTGGCAAAATGAATCTGTGTGGCCATTTCATTTTTCTCAGTGCAAACAGTAGAAATTGTTTTTGGACTGATTCGATTCTAGCGATTTTCTCATTGGTGTATGGGTTCCATATTTGAACTGAACGCGAACGAACATGAACAAGAATATAACAATATTTCTGAACGTGAACCGTTCATAAACGTTCAACTGGCAGCTCTAAGCTGTAGAGATCTTTTTTCGGCTATACGACAAACAGCAGAACCAACGCTGAACATGAAAATGACATGTTCAATTGTGTTTGTTTCGTTAGTTTCAACTGTGCCGCTACGAGAGGTCACTTTTGTCGTTTTTTGTTGTTATTTTACATGTAAAATCAATGGTATTAGACGAGGATCGATATACCCACCCCCTTTTCCAACCTTCATCCGATGGTTCTTATATATAAATGCACTTTCCTCATACTAAAAATGGTTTGGGGACAAAAATATCTATGGGTGAGATTGAGAGTGGAGTATGTTTTTTCTTCGGTT
>NW_022596499.1:0-1412 GCF_009176505.1 Sitodiplosis mosellana | reverse complement strand
TTCGAAAAAAATCGGCCATTTTTCCAACGGCCATAACTTGGCCAAATTGAAACCAATCAGAAAGTTTTCAGCGTTTAAAAGCGCCACCGAAGAAACAAATGATTTTCATGAATGTAGAGAAAAAATATTTCATAACGACGCTCGAAAAACGCGTGCCTTTGCATATTCGATATACAGGCTATCGTAGCAACATTTTTGCCGAAGGAACAAATGATTTTCATGAATGTAGAGAAAAAATATTTCATAACGACGCTCGAAAAACGCGTGCCTTTGCATATTCGATATACAGGCTATCGTAGAAACATTTTTGCCGAAGGAACAAATGATTTTCATCCATGTAGAGAAAAAATATTTCATAACGACGCTCGAAAAACGCGTTTTGATGAAACGGGGTATAACATGCAAACAGTTTTGTAACTAATTTAAAAAAACTTGATAAAATTTTTTCATAGTTCGAGGGACACTTAATAAATATCCCTTCCCATAATAACGCGCAAGAATCTACCAATAATGTAATAAAGAAAAAAAAATACTCTGCAGCGTCGTGTGACTATCGGCCAATTCAATACGCAAATATTCAAATACTTTGTCGATAAATTCACTAGCTTAGAAAAAAATTAGAAAAAAACTGGACAAATTCCAAACCGACCGTCACATAGACTTGACGACGACAACGTTTGTGTAACAGAATATTTGAAAAAGAAGAAGAAAAATAAAAAAAATACTGATGCAAAATGTTCCGCTGAAGCTAAAAGGATTGTTGGCAAATGCCACAATCCCTTCTGAAAACCACAAGCATGGTATTTACTCCAAGGTAGGTATACCCAATGTATACATTCATGAAAAACAAAGTTATTTGTTTTGTCTCGATATAGTGTACCAATGAGTCCTGCCTATTTAAGTCGGAGATATTAACTTTTATTGTTTATTTTTAGCGGATCTTTGTCAGAACCGACGGCTGCTTTCTCTGACTATGTCTATCGTTTCATAGTTTATTTAGTTGGTGAGGTGTTCGGAAGAGACATATTAACCGTTAGCACCAAGTAGAGTGGGAGAATGAAGTATCCAAATTTGACGAAGAACCTACATGTTCGTACACACCAAGTTTTCTAATCTAGATTGAGTGCGGAATAGTGGTGTCAATTGTTTTTGGATGAATTTACTCTAATATTTAGGTAAAATGAGTAACTTCTGATGCGAACGCTCAAATGACTACTATTCATATACGTTCTAATACATAGACACGTACTGGTCACCAAGTTCTTGTAGTCGATTGTACGAGTTGCTGGATGCGAAATTTACACTACATACAACTGCACAGACTTGGTGATCAGTGCATGTATATATATGTCTTAGCACGTACATTAGGGTGGATCGATTTTTAATATCGTACAAAATCAAAAACGGCGGGT
>NW_022596498.1:0-11601 GCF_009176505.1 Sitodiplosis mosellana | reverse complement strand
GTTTTGATGAGTACTTTCAGAAGCGATTGGTTAAAGTGAGTCCCTCATCCATGACCGAAAAAATGTTGCACAGTGTTATTATTTGTCGAAATATATTGCAAAAAGAGTGTTTCATTAAATTTTCAAAAACATTTCACAGTAGAAATTCATGAAAACATCAAATGTGTCGCTGAGCATAAAAATGGGAATACAGATCTGTTACAGCAACAACCGAACATAAAATCTATTGACTAGATCGAGAGGAGAGTAAGTTCATCTGACTTTGTTATGAAAGAGAAGAGTAAGTTTCTTTCGACTCAAAAATGGTTAAAGGCGAGTATGTTCATTTTTGGCGGGTCCTCGTGGTTTTCCACGGTTTCCGCGGAACTGCTAAGAGATAACAACTTGGTGTCTTCGGCAAAGTTGTAGCACTCGAGGTCTTCTATAACATTGCTGAAGTCAAATATCTCTTATCTCTTATCAGTTCCGCGAAAAGCGCGAAAAATGATAAGAAAAAAAAAAGCTATATAAAATTTGCTTTTTTATGTGCGCGATTTGCGCGCAACTGATAAGAGATAAGAGATAGATGTCTTCAGCAATGTTATAAAAGACCTCGAGTACTACAACTTTGCCGAAGACACCATGTTGTTATCTTTTATAAGTTCCGCGAAAACCGTGAAAAACCGCGGAGGCTAGACGGGATGCTAACATACTTCCTTTTAACGCAGATAGAATCAACAGAAATCATACTCTCCTCTTTCAAAATATATTAGAATTTTTTCACATACTCTCCTCTCGATTTAGTCAATAGAAATATTGTTCCCTAAAAACGTTACATGAATTTCTATCCAACGCGAGTGTAACATGAGCTAATACTGTTTCTAATGCAACTCATGTTACACTCGCGTTAGATGGAAATTCATGTAACGTTTTTAGGGAACAATATTTTATGTTCGGTTGTTACTGTAACAGATCTGTATTCCCATTTTTATGCTCAGCGACACAAATATTTTGTACTGTATTTAGTAAAAAAAACAATGAATTGGGAAGCGTGACATTGCAACATAGTTCAACTTTTCCTCTCAAAACCAGTGAAAAACTAGATGCTGTTTTCAAAATGGATAAATGAATGTAAACTAAAACATTTTCAGTGTTTGATTATTTTACATAGATAGATTTTTTCGTGCCTTTTCCGAATATGTATATAATGTGTCGCATTTAAAATTCATATCTATGCTAAAATCGTGTTTTTTGCAAATATTTTACAATTTGGACTATGTTACAATTCGGAGTGTTTACGATACGTACTTCTGATTTTGGAAATATTCAGTACCTAATTATTCTTTTTCAATTTTCCTAATTAGATTTGCATTTTGCAGTTTGTTATCAAAGTGAACACATGACAAATTTAAGATCAAATGATGTGGACGTCCAGGCTTCAAATGTTATCATTAGCTTAGGTGAAACATGTAAAATGGAAGACAAATAGGTTTAGTTAAATATTTCTTTAATAATTAATTTCTTTATCGATTCTGAAGTGTAATAAATATGTCATATTTTAATTTTATTATATGCTTCCGATATTCATTTAACATCTTATCGTCCGACTGGGCTCATTGTTCGCTGTCGTCCTAACGCTATGGAGCTCTTTGAACGTATTAACCGCACTCTCCATCGATTGTTCAAACAATTCGAATTCTTCGCTGATTGTCAATTTGATATGCGAACCGATAAGCTGTGTTCCAGCTAAAAAGTTGGCTCCATGCCATTCGGTGTTATTTTCTTCATTGTTGGACAGACACATTGTGAAGGGTTCTTTTGGTTTTTCCCGATGCGATGAGTCTGGGGTGCTTCATCGCACCGATGAAACCAGGCTTGATTGCTGTGGCTGTCTTCGCGGTCTCTTATTCTGGGATTCCAAATGACAGTGTAACGAATTGGCGCCTCACCGTCGAACCTGGAAAAAATGCATAAAAATGCTTATCACAATTAGAGGTGGCAGCGAACCACGAACATGTTCGTTCGTTCGTTAGTAGGCGATTGAAAAATTAACGAACGTTCGTTCGTTTGTTCGTGGCCGGCCAAATTTTTTTTGAACATTCGTTCGTATGTTCGAAAATTTTCCACGAACGAACGAACACGAACATCGAATTGTTCGAAACCCAGTCAAAAGTTCGAATGTTCAGAAAATTCTCGAACGAACGAAAAAATTTCCACTGTTCGAACTTTTCCCTTGAATTTCGAACGTTCGAAAAAATATTTTGAACTCAACTCAACGTAATAGTTACAATAAAAGAAATAAATAGAAAAGTAAAAAAAAATTAACTTACAATGCTTGAAGAATTGAACTCTCAACCAACGGAACACACATCCAATATCTAACGTTCAGTGCCAAGAACATTCTATACATTCTGAATGTAACAGTCGATATCGTTGCAGCGACAACAAGCAATAGCTTGCTTATGCGTGAGTTAGTGCGGCCCATCGTTGCAGCGATATCGAATGTATAATTTATCACATAATGTCATTTTCCAGGCCCGTACCGTGCTTTTTTGCCAGAAAATGGTGATTCTAGCTTACCAAGTGATAGCTTGCCCCAAAAAAACACTTATTTTGAAAAAAAATCTAGGGGTGCTTTTGGAAGTTTACGGAGTTATGGGGCAAAAATGCCAAAAATCACGAAAAATCAAAGTGGTCCGATTTCGATGAAAATTGGTACACGGGATAAGTGAGAAAATAGAAGAATTTTGGCACTAAAACTGGTCCGAACTGGTCCAAAAATTTAAATTTATTTTGACATTTTGGACCAGAAATTTCTCAATTTCGTTCAATTTGATGTTCGTACATGATGTCTTGTACTTACCCACGTGAAACAATGCAATTCTGAACCATCGAATCCTAGGTAGTTTTTTATGTCATTTTTTTTCCTAACCGTATAACGGTTTTCACCTGTCATCATAAAAAAATGAAAGAATAAAAAAGAGATGTTCATCTTCTGACTGGGATTCCAACAGTTCGATGTTCGTGTTCGTTCGTTCGTGGAAAATTTTCGAACATACGAACGAACGTCCGAAAAAAATTTGGCCGGCCACGAACAATCGAACGAACGTTCGTTAATTTTTCAATCGCCTACGAACGAACGAACGAACAATTTTCGACTTTTTTTTTGTTCGTTCGTATTCGTTGCCACCTCTAATCACAATAAATCCGTATGAAATACAGCTCTATATTGCTCATTGCCTCTCTCTCTTTTAACTTGATGGGGTATGAGACGATGGGCTGTTTCATTCTTGCCTCGATTCACGCGACACACAATGTGTGTACTCATGAGCGAGTGGAGTTTTTAGGTAATTATACTAAGCAAAGTTTTTAGCTTACCAAATTTTCAACATCCTGTGACAAAGAAACCGAATCGTCAGTGGCTCTTTCGCGTTCGTTTCGTTTCTTTTGACGCGTCAATCGGCTTAGTGTGTTCGATTGCACCGATGAAACAACGGTTGGCTGCGTTGGCTTCATTCGCCGTTCCTTTTGTGCCGCTGCTTCGATCACAGGTTGAGTTTGGACGGTGTTTTGGGCTTCCAATGGGCAGTCTAACGAATTGACGCCTGGTCGTTCAACCTGAAAAATCTTATGAAAATTCTCAGCTCTATATTGCCCGTTGCTTCTCTCTCTTTTAACTTGACAGGCCGATGGGCCGCTTCATTCTTACCGATGCTCTGAGACGATTTGATTTTTGATACCATATATTCAGCGTATTCAGTGGAATGGTGCTGGAATTTAACATGTCGATGGAAACTGTATACGCCCTTGAAAACTCGTTGCATTTGCACGTAACAATATACACGTAATTATTCGGGGTTGGATTGTGGGGAGTGTTCTTTCGATCATTTTGAATCTCATCCACTTGCTTGTAGATGTAGGAGAAGGTAACAGATCGCCCGTGCTTTTTTTGATAGTGTCTTGCACAGCAGTCAAGTATATATTTTTATAGTATCGGAGTGTTTTGCCTTCTTATGCTTATTTAATGAATCTTTTGATTTGTATTTTAAACCGCATTCGCGAATCCATTGTTCAGACTGATTTACCACTGGTTGGTTAGACGAACCTGGTGTGCTTGATGGCACCGATGAAACAAGGTTTGCCTGACTTGGGTCTATATCGAAATCCCGGCTTGATTGCTGTGGCTGCATTCGCCGTCTCTTATTTCGGAATTCCAAATGGCCCCCTGGCTGTCCAGACTTTCGTTTATTTTCGGTGCCTCTGTCGCGTTCTTCAGGCCTTTCTCATTCCTTGTTGCGACGGTCTTTTGACTCTTTGGAATCCTTTTTACGGTGGTTTTTCCGCGGCTATGAAATCCATACTGACGATATTTTTCGACCTGCCTCTAGTGGTCATGCACACAAAACACGTTGAGCGGTCAATATATACACACACTACAGACACGTTAGCATAGGATTAATACGGTTTGCGCGAAAGGCTACTTGATTTTCGGCCATGCATACGCTTATGTGATTGAAATCTTCAACTATCACCACAAGCGTCGTGTCAGTAGAGCTCGTCTTATGTTTACATTGGAAATACGTGTTATTGTTGTTGTAGCTTCATCGCCGTGGGTTTTTCTCGAATTCTTCAGAGCTGACGTTGACATCTTCTTTCGACTTCTTTTTTCGACCCATTTTCGATTGATTGTGTGATTGACTGCAAAGAAAAGCAATAAAAAATACTCAGAAATCCAGCATTTTTTTTAATTGCACTCAATTTCGCCACACAGACACATAATAACTTTAATCACTGCCCATGATGCTATTTGAATACTAAACACTACCGACACGTACGTTCTTTAATCAACTTTAATCAACTTTATTTTATTTTATTTCTTATATTTTTTTGATTGTTTATCGTTTAAATTTTCCGATCACTCGAAGAACACAGTCTCTATATTAACAATACGAATGTTTGAAAATGTTCAAGTGACAGCTGGCTACGTTGCAGATGGCGCTGCGGTCAGTGAGGTCTTGTCATCGTCGTATAATTGCAGTTCAGTATTGTCAAAATTTCTTCACATTTGTGTTTAATGTTTGTTTTCTAGCATTCGAAATGGAAATTGAACATATTTTATCAAAAATAAAGGCCACTTATATTTTAATTAGAAAAGTCTAAAGACACAATAAAGAAGCTGACACCAGAAAAGAGTGATTTATGTCGAAAATATATGTCTGGCAATTTTCGTCGAATGAAAATTTCGATGAAATTGATGTGTGTATCATCAACTCTATGAAATGTCAGTGCATCTCTGAAACCAAGAAAACTAAAACCAAACGAAACAAGAATGGATTTTTTACACAAACGTTTTTCTGCGTATTTTTATGTCCAAACTACTGAATGTCGTATTTTTATAGTTTGGCACTTTTGTAGACAAATCTTTTTCAATTTTTTCCGAAATTCACCTTAATATCAATTTTTAAACTGTATGGCGTTAATGATATACACCACAAGCCATAAGTTTGGATACCCCTTTGAAACGTTTGTTTCTACGTTTTTTGAACATTTTCACTTGAAATTTAGTATTGGATATGAAAATATATCAAAATTCTGACCGAATGGATGATTTGGAAGATAACATTTGGCCGGCCTATGGCCATCTTTTGGCCTTTGAGCTGTGGGAGCCAAAATCGAAGTCTTAAACGGGCCATCGGATTAAAAAGTTATATACGCCATTGGAAAGGTCTTGAAAAGTAGATGTGATTTTTGGTATTAAACATCAAAATCGGCCGGCGTTTGGCCAAGATATGGCCGTTTGTAATTTTTGGCCGAAATCTTCAATCAGCCATATCTTGGCCAAAAGCTGTCCGATTTTGATGTTTAATACCAAAAATGATACGTACTCTCCGAGACCTTTCCAACGACGTATAGCATGTTGAAATTGGACAAGCGGTTTGAAATTTAAAATTTTTGGGCCAAATTCATTCATAGGGGCGTATTCAATGCATAAACTGACACTGAAGTACTGAAAACCGGTTTTCAGTACCAGGAAAAAAATTTCAGTTGTTTTCAGTACTTTCAGTCAATTCAGTAGTGATTCTCCCCTTGGATTTGCCTCATAAACGCGGTTGTGGAATTGAGTAGACGAATCTCAACAACAGCATCGTCACTTCGGTGTTTATGTTTATATTCTTTCAATGCGCCGAAGAAACAGAACGAAGTTTGTCAGCGCCAACCAATACACACAAGCGTATGTATCGCAGTAATTCTCACATTAATGATGGGCAGTTCATTCGACCGCAGTGTTGCCAACCAATTGTCAACCCGGCAACTATTAAACACAGTTTATGTACATACCAAGTGTGCACTAGTACCAACATTTGTCACGAAAAGAAACTTAATACGTGTTTGAAGAAAGAAATGTGTTCTGTTTCCCTGGAACGGCAACTCCAGTAGAACGAATATTCAGTGGAGTAAATACACAGAGAAAAGAATCCTCGGAATTTTGATGTGTTTGCGGCAAAATTTGACATTTATATATAAATTTCTATATACATTTTACCGACAACACTTCAATCGTTGTTGCCAGGCTATGGTGTGGGAAACCGCTGGTTGCTAGAAAGTTTAAGAGATCGAGTAACATTAATGTATGTCAATTGAATGTCACTGTGCGACGAATTTTGGGTAAAAAAAAGTAATTGGGAACGACCACCATGGCAGTGAAGTACTCCTATGGCATAGCAATATAGCAAGAGTGATTTTGAGCCCAAAAGGTAGACAGAACATGATTCTTCTAGTCTGATATTCTAAGCAAAGTTGTTCAATTATACGTTGGCTACAAAATTGTCAAAGTAAGTGATTAAAAAAAATAAGATACGCTGCGAGTTATGGTTGAAAAATTGAAAGAATCGGCCATTTTCTCGACATTTTGTTCCATAGCACCTACTTGATAGGATTTTTCATGTATAGTTTGTTCATCAAATTTGTTTATTAGACTCTTTGCTACAACTTTGCTTGAAAAAGTAAGACGATATCTCCAACTTTGGATAAGTTATTGATCAAAAAGTGATGATATGATGCGGTTGAAATGAACATGAGACTTTCGTCGCTCAATACATAGATACGAAACAAAAATAAAGCAATCCATTAAAATGGAACATGGAAAAGAAATCCGTAAGAATGAAACATAGCATGTGCCGTTTTGAGTATTTTGCTTTGCGGTGTTCCGTTTTGATAGATTTTTTGTCTGCAGTGTCGTTATGAACTAATCCTCTCGCATTGTTTCATATGAATGGATCTGTATCACATTGTTTCGTTACCCGAATATTTTTTCGTATGTTTCATTTCAATTGATTCTCGAGCTATTGATGACGTCACTCGCATTTATCACATGATGCAAATTAAGTGATAAGGAGCCCGAATTTCGATGTGGCGATAAAACCAATGGATTGGGCAAAAAAATACTATATGAGAATCGAAAAAAAATTTAAACTTTTCTTTCGATTTTTGCGTGTTTCCGATCGTCTACATGGGAAGTTTGTATGAAAACTTCGGAGCGCCGGTGTTTTACCCGTATTGTCGTACATCAACAAAGGAGTCTGCTCCACCGTAGAAAAGTAGTGCGCAGTAACAAAACAAGAACGTACAGGTTTTGGCAACGTGGCTTCATTAGTGATTATGAATGAAATTAATTTTTCGTTACATTTCTCATTACGTTCATTCATATTCGCTATATTGCAACGTTGCCGAAACCTGTACGTTCTTGTTTTCTTACTGCGCACTACTTTTCTACGGTGAAGGAGACTGCTGTGTTGATGTGTATAACAATATGGGTAAAACACCGGCGCTCCGGGGTTTTCATACAAACTTCCCATTTAGACGATCCGAAACAGGCAAAAATCGAAAGAAAAGTTTAATTTTTTTTTCGATTCTCATATAGTATTTTTTTTACCCAATCCATTGGTGTTATCGCCACATCAAAATTCGGGCTCCTTATCACTTAATTTGCATCATGTGATAAATGCGAGTGACGTCATCAATAGCTCGGGAATCAATTGAAATGAAACATACGAAAAAATATTCGGGTAACGAAACAATGTGATACAGATCCATTCATATGAAACAATGCGAGAGGATTAGTTCATAACGACACTGCAGACAAAAAATCTATCAAAACGGAACACCGCAAAGCGAAATACTTAAAACGGCACATGCTATGTTTCATTCTTACGGATTTCTTTTCCATGTTCCATTTTAATGGATTGCTTTATTTTTGTTTCGTATCTGTGTATTGAGCGACGAAAGTCTCATGTTCATTCCAAGCTCATCATATATAGAACAAAAAAATTACACAGGCCGAAATAAATAAAAAACTGAGCCAAAATCGCAAAACCCAGCAAGGGAAATTTGTCGCACAGTGTGTTTTTTTAGCTAATCAAAGTAAAGCATTCCATTTTGATCGATTCATTACACCTTTTTCATTCCTTTTTCAAATTTCAACATCCTTTTCTTCACCAATTCTTCCTTTTGCCCGTTACTGTGATCCCTTTCGTTGTACTGTTTAGAACATCCTGGATACGGGCATGTGAATTTTTGACGATCGGCGTCATGTATTGGAAGATGATTGTGCAGATGAGTCACTTTCGTAAAGATGTGCTTGCAAATTTTGCATGTTCGGCTTTCCACACCATCATCACCTCCTTCTTCATCACAATTATCATCAAATCCCTCTTCTCCCTTGGCCTTAATCTCTTTGATGATTTTTGCGAGCGCGTCATATGTACAGGCTTGCCACACGATTTTGAAAAAAAAATAGTCGAAAAAGCAAAAAAAAAAATTGAAATAGCAAAAAAAGCTGAAAGCGAAGAAAAGTGCAAATATCTATACAAACCGTTATTAAAATCGTTCCTAAGGTCAAACAATAAACATATATTCGTTTCTTTTCGTTTTTTATTGATGAATAATAAGAAAACAGTGCATGCCAATGATCTATATCAATATTAATATCATTTGTTTATAAACATAAACGATGTTCGACACTGCAAAAAATGACGGGTCATTATTTCTTTGAAAAATAACCACTTATTAAGGCGGACTTCTGTCTTTTAGCTCTTGACAGATTATCGATTTCGATTTGAATTGCTTGTAGTTCTTCGCGTTGTTTTTTTGCATTGTCGAACATAGCTTGTGCGGTTGTCATTGTTTCAAAGTTTTTTGTTTTTAATCCAGTAGATAACATATTTTCTGCAGCACTAGTTATCTCATCAATACTCGATTTCTTATCATCAAATCGTTTCTTTGCTTCGTTGATTTTTTCCGTCAACTCATCATTTTCGAGTCTACGTTTACTGCGTTCCAATTGCTCTTGCTCGATCGCCTCTCTTTGTTTTTGTTTACTTCTTTCTTCTTCTTCTCGTTTCTTTTTCTCTTCATCCAAATAAATTTGGTATTGTTTGCGTGCATTTTGAGCCATTGCGATAAGATCTGTGTCGATGAATATTTTTGTGACATCATTTCCAACGCTTCTGATTGCCTCTACTGTGTTAATTCGCGCATTCAACGTTAGCTCGCTCATTTTCGCACGATCTTCAGTTAAAATCAAAGAAGACGAGCTGAAGCCTTTTAAAAATGAATATAAAAAAAACATTGTTTACAATCGAAATGAAACCATAATATATAATTAACAATCGACTAAATGCACAAAATCAAAACCACTAAATGTACACAAACCTCTTTCTACGTCCATTTGTCCATGGCTAGCTGATAGCAGCGATTTCATGAAGTGATTAAAATGTGGATATTTATCACCATTTGACTGGAAAAACTGAGCCCAGAATGAATCTACGTCTCTGTCACTGTTGACCACATCAGCTTGTTTCATTGATTTTATTTCGACTTTAACCAATTTATATTCGTCACGCAATTTATTGTGATTCATATTGCCATCTTCCGCCATATGTTCCAATATTTTGTCCAAGATCAATGTGTCAGCGATATGCTCTTTCGATAGGTATGCCGGTGATAAAATTCGGAGCAGTTTAATATTTTCCCAATTAACTTTTTGGATGAGATATTGCGCGGCACTTAAATAATGCTGTTGATATAACTTTTTGAACGATCCTTCAATAGTTTCATCGTCTTCTTGGCGCTTAAGCTTATCGATTCGATTTTTGATGGCATTTGATAAAATGATTTTGCTCGGATCAAGTAAGTTTTCTGCGTTGAAAACCGTTTGAATATCAATGTCGATTTCGTACTGTTTGCAGATTTTGGTTGCTATCAATAAAAGTAAACTTTTCAAACTGTCAAACATTGTGTGAATTAATGTTCCAGTGCATTGGAATTTCACAAGAAAATCGTTGAACAAGGTGGCGCTCTCAATTATCAATAAGAGATTCAATTCAACGTCATTTGTTCCTGCTCCTCGTAAATATCCGGAAATGTTTCTGTAATGAATGCCCTTCGTTTCAGCTTTTTTCATGTTCATGAAATATGATCGTATTGCTGGCAGTAAATACAAAAACCGTTCTGCTGCCGCCAATAGCGTAAGCCACCGAATATCGACGTGTTTAATCAATAATTTGCATTCGATTTCTTTTTGTTTACACACATTTTCGAATTTTTCGCGCCGCGCTGGAAATCCGTCGAACCAGTTGAATGTCTGAATGATCAAGTCCGTCAATTTATCACCACAAGCCTTCAATCCTTTCGAGAAACTGTTGTGAACAACATGCAAATTACACGAACCAATATCGAACAAATTCACTTTGCGATTCACGAGCAATTCATTGTTGATTGTTGTCTTTACAAGATCATTGGTTTTCGGTCCATCCATTCCGAGCATTAATAAATTATTAATCGACAGATTGGCATCATTGATGGCTTGAATCAGCTTTGAAACGATAATTTTCGCTGTGGCAGTGCCCAAATAAAATGTTTGCAGGTGACGCGTTACTGCTCGCTGTAAACTATTAGAAAAATAGCGAATGCGGATTTGTAGTTCTTTCTTGTTTGCACTGTTTACAGTTTCATCGAACAGCAGTGTGAAGTACAACTGCCTATTGATATCCTTAATCACTTTCTTGTAGAAATACGGCCCGAGCGCGAAGTTCAAAATATAGGTTGCCTTTGTTCGATTCAATGTAAGCGATTTAAGTATTTCTGAGTCACTGATTGCGAATTTTAACACAGATCCCAAATTATCGAATGCATTTAGCGAACAGTTGTTTGATAAACCGTTGAGTAGAATTAATAATTCCGCTCTTGTTGTTTGTTCTTTCGGTGCAAGCATTTTCCATTTCGTTGCTTCCAAACTGCTACTTGTCGATTGATTCGACGCGACATCAAAATCCAACTTTTGTTGCAATTCATTGAATTTCGTTTTCATTTGATTCTTATGTTTAACCGTGCCCATGTGTTGTTCTAATGCAGCAAATCCTTTGCTCTGAACGTGAACTGTTGCCGGGCATACCAAACACGTTACCTCAACTTCACTGTGACGAGAAAAAATACTTTTAAGTTCGATATTTTTGCCTTCGAATTCCACTGATCGCTTTAGCCATTCTTGGCTGAATTTAGTTCCTTTGGCACTCATTGCTGAAAGACGACTGAATTCAATCATATGATAATTGAAATAATTTC
>NW_022596497.1:0-4790 GCF_009176505.1 Sitodiplosis mosellana | reverse complement strand
ATTCAGAAGAAATTCAGATGAAAACGAAGCAATTCAGGAGCATTCAGGAGTGCTGCAATATTTTGATGAAAATTCAGAAAAAAGAAGCAAAACTGTCCGATGATGAATTGCTTTTTAGAAGCAAAGGCATTTCCACTCGGGTTACGATTAGTCGCTACTCTTATAAACGTAAATTCACTTATTCACGCAAGCTTTTATTCATTCTCCTTGTCCAATGTTCACATATGAAGGGTAAAATTGTGCAACTACTGATATTTGACACTTCAGTTTGTCAAGAAATATTTGAATCTAAGGGTTTGCCGTGTATGTCAAACTACCCCAATTACTCTTAAGTTATATGCTAATAGAATAATATTTTATTTGCGATAAAGAAAAATCGTGGGCATCAATGGGTCCTAAAGCTAATAGAGATAAAAAGAATGCTTCATTCCGCGAAAAAAAACGCTTATTCCATTGTAATTTTCTCTGCTGATCGCAGCTGGTTGTGTACACAGGTGAAATTGGATTTTTCGAAATCATTCGACGGCCACAAAATAAACGCGTCTCATTCTTTTATCAGATTTCAAGTGATTCAGTCGCGTTTTGGTTTCATTTTTTTTTACACTTTGGAACGAAATATTCAGAGAGAGAAAAAGAATAATGTCAAAATTAAAACTTTGGAAAACTTTGATGGTGGTTTCTTGGCTTTGTCTGTTCGCCAACACATGGCTATGGATACATTTTACAAGAAAAAACGGAACTGAAATTCGTAGTGAGCCCAAACTGATAATTGCAGCCGTTGTGAGTAGAGTTTTGATGTCATATTATTGTTGTTTTTTTAAATATAAAATTTATTTGAAAATAATTATTTAGATTTTTCGACACGGCGATCGCAATCCCATGGCTACGTGTTTTTAAGCTAGTTCATATACTTTTTTGCCACAGTTTTTGTTTTGGCAGAACACTTATCCGTAGTGCGTTCGAAGCCTATATAAACAATGTTATTATATTGACAATAATTGAGCCGATGTCAATGACGATATGGCAGCGCCTCCTATAGAGATTCCTTATTAAAATAAGTGGAACTATTGAGTGCGTGCACCATATCGCACGTAAATTTTCAATATGGTGGCGCCCATAGAATTGGAACGTTTACCAATTTCGTAGTCACGCAATAGCACCGTATGCACTTATCATGAACATTGTATTGGCCAAAGAAGAAATTTTCGACGATGAGTCATCAGATATTTTCTTTTTTAAAAAAGTCAATTTATGCCGAAATTTTCATTTTGAGGGAACTATTTGTTTTTTTTTCTCTCATCACAACGAAATTTTTGTCGCCGAATCGTAAACAAGACTTTAAATGAAAACATTATTTTGTCTGTTGAAATTAGTTACATCCAATTATTCAATAATTCATCTATGAATCACTATAGAGACATTTCCAACCGATTCGAATAAAGACATATCATGGCCAGGAGGCTGGGGCGTGCTCACGCAAGTGAGTATGATACTGATGCGTATTAACTAAAGAAAAATATTGAAATTGAAAAGCAAATTCAAATGCGAATCATATTTCAGGTTGGCATGGAGCAATCATATGAATTAGGCGCGTATCTACGCAGAAGATATGCGTTATTGCTTGGAGATATCCGTTCAGATGATATTGTGAATGTTCAAAGTGAGTGAAACGTAAAAAAGTTCACTCAATCAGAATTGCTGTTTATAAAGCCAACTGTCTTTGCTCACATATTCCACTTTAAGACGTACAAAAAGGAGTGCAGCTGCATGTTTGGCCGGTTTATTTGGCAAAACTAAAAGTGACCAAATATTGAATAGTGATTTATCGTGGCTATCGATTCCGATTCATAGAGTTCCACAAAATGAAGACTATATTTTATATCCTGGAAAGAAATGTCCTCGCTACGCTCATGCTATCGATGAATATTTAAAATCACCACAGTTCATCGCTCTTATGGCCCGACACAAGGAGATGTTCCATTAATTGCAAAAGCAGAGTGGAATGGGAATCAACACATTTTATGATGCAAAACATCTATATGATGTACTTTGGATCGAACAACTTAAAAACAAAACGTACGCAAAATTCAATGAAAATTTTCATATTTCTCCAATTTTACAATTGAATAACTTAATATTCATGTTATAATTTAATAGGCATCTGATTTTAAGTAACCAAATCGGCAATTATTTCATTTGTGCAATTTAATCTTTTTCCTACTTTGTCTGAAGTTTACCGGCTTGGGGAGTTGAAGCGTTGGAACATGGTGATTTAAAATGGGCTGCAGATCATGCCTACGAAGTCCGAACAACACTTTTGGCTCGTTTATATGCGGGATTTTTAATACGGGAAATCGTTGAGCAATTGCAACAAAAAGTAGATGGATCTCTATCGCCGGATCGCTCTCTCTTTTTGTACTCAGGTTCCGGATTTGCCATCGTCAAGGTTCTCAATGCTCTACAACTATTCGATGTAATTATCCGTGGAAATTTTAATTATTTAATACTCTAAAGGCATTTCTTATAAAGCACATTTCTGTTTTTGCAGGCGCACGAGCCACCTTATGGCTCGAGTCTTCATTTCGAAGTGTACTCTTCGAACGATGAATACCACATGCAAATAATCTACCGAAACACAGATGATGAAAATCCATGTCCATTGGAGATCCCATCGTGTGGAGCAAAATGCTCACTAGAACAGTTCAAGAGCATCTACAGTGCAATCATACCGACCGGAACATTTGACGAAGAATGCGAGTTGTCGTAATTTTTGTAGAATTAAGTACTCATTAGACTTCATGTGCTCACGAATAAATTGGGCATTTATAAAAGTCTGGCCAGACATGAAAAAGATGTTTGCAAAGATGATTGTTCATCTCTTGGGTATTAACTAAACAAATGCATTTATTTTTGTCATATTTAGTTGCACAATGAATATATTCGTTGCTGTTTTGAAGAAAATCGGATAACAAACGAACATTTAATGGTATGCTATTCATTTCATCCATATGAATTTGAGTAAATAAAAAAAGGTATTACATTGAATTACGAGTACATTTTATTTACGCGCACAAAATATGTGACGTGCAAACACGAAATATAATATCTTAAGCATCGTATGATTCACGTAATGATAACCATGAAACATTCGTGACATTAATTACATTCTGAAAAAAAAAATTACAATTTTACTACAGATTTTTACCAATAAACGCACAATAACCTCTCTGTTCTTCTTCCTGAATGAAGTGTTCAGCTTATAAAATCCTATTGGTAATTTTTCAAGATCGTAATTTTATGAAATGTGCCCCTTGAAGATGAAAATGAATTAAATTTCTTTTCAGTGTTCTTATTGGCATTTTGGATAAATGTCTGATAACAAACAAACATTGGGTTGCATCCCGTTCCTATTATCACGACAGCTTGACATAATGTGTTCAGAAAAAAGCTGAAATTGGCCGTGCCGTTTGCTACATGAAAAATATTGCTTTTTTTAATGTTTGGTATAAATAGACAATTTAAAGTGTGAAAACAACAATTCATTGCAAATTTTTTTTGTATGTGACATGCAGTGAAAGTAATGAATTGCGCTGTAGAAGTCTCTCACTCATGAGTAGAAAATGAATCAATTTTGAGGACATCTATTCACGTGAAAAATATGTTTATTCATTTGAACATGTTAAGCAAAATGTTCTGCCTTTGCAAAAAAAAACAATATGAAATTATGAACTAAGGAGAAAACAAACGTAAAATTTGTCAAAAACTATTTATTTATTTATTTATTTATTATTAATTTCGCCAAATACTGGCTACAGGCAAAAAGAGTACATTCGTCTCCGTAAAAACCTGATTTTTTCAACAACAGTTTCAATACAATACAATAAAATTTTCTCTTAACTTCTAGTTTTGATTGCATTAACATATTTGTTTCTCTCATCATTGCTGTTCTCATATTCTAACTTGCTATTATTAAAATGCCTGACTGCTGACCAAAAGGACTGATTATGCATATATGAACTTGTGAATGTTGGAATTTTTATTAATTCTGTATTTCTTGTTTGCCTACTGTTACTAGAAATTAGTTTATCATTCAAGAATTTCGATTTTAGGTTTTTTTTCAATCTATATATATAAAAGGGAAATTATGTATGTATGTTCGCGCTTATCTTCTGAACCACCCAACCGATCCGGATGTGCCGGGTACCGTTGGATAGATCTTGAGCCCGCGGTGGTTTTAGTCATATTTCCAGGTCATCCTGGTCCATGATGGACGAGTTAACACGAAAAAACATAATTTCTAGACATTATTAGTCGATATGGGTATCAAATGAAAGGGTTTGGAACGGAGATGAACATGGATACCATCTCGGTCCATCCTGACCGTGTTAACACAACTTAAAAATCACCACGATTGTTATAGTTAAAATTGTGGATATGTTCTTATTTCTAAAATAATTTCATTATGACAAATGTAATATGTTTGTGAAATTGGGCGATTGTGTAGAAATACTTCAATAGGAATATCCAAGTTGCACAGTCATTTGGAGCAGGATTGGAAACAATCAAACGTAAGTCAATTGAACAATTTTTGATATTATATTATATAAATAACTAATTTTTTCTCTTCATTATTTTTCAGAGGAATACGCCGCATCCGTAGGACGAAACTACGACAAAGACATTGGGAAAGACGGCTTGAGTGCAATGAAAGGCATCGAGAAGAACAATAACACCATGTTCGATAGCAACTCGGACAAATCTCGACACATGAAGAATTGAACTGCAATTTT
>NW_022596496.1:0-2932 GCF_009176505.1 Sitodiplosis mosellana | reverse complement strand
CATAGAGTTACCGAATATTTTAAAAGAAGCAGAATTTGGAGAGAGTAGAATGAAATATTTAAAATATCAAATTGTAAATATTGTAAATATAAAATAATATTCATACTAAATAAACCACCTCTGGCGAAGAAACGCTGTACGGTGCAGAATAATAATAATAAGATAACTCAAAAAATAATTGAGATAATCAAAATCTGGAAATGCCAAAAGTTTTGTATCCGAAAAACTTAGTTTAAGTTCGAAGATGAGCCATTTTCGATTTAACCCTGGGGTACTTGCCCTAAGAAAAACCTCAAAAAATTGACACTTTTATTTATTTATTTCACACCGCCAAAAACTGGCTGAATATTTTGGTTTGCAGGAAAACGACTCCAAGAGTCGTGAAAAACCTGATCTTTTTGTGTTTGTACAATATATGGTAATTTTATACAATAAGTAGTTGTAAGTAATAGTCTTTTTCTATTGGTCTAAAAAGCATTGACACAAGATAACCTAACCAATACATGGAAATGCATAGGTAGCCGAAATGTAAACGGTCCAATAAAGCCTAACTTAAACGTGTAAAAAATTAAAGACTAACTGAAGCGTTAACACTGTAGTGACGGCCCTAATGACTGCAAAAGTCATCATTCAATTTATCCAGAGGTGATACATTGAAGAAAAATTTTACGTCTAATCTAACAAGTCCCTGTTGGTAGTTATGAATTTGTAATTTAGTAGAGACCGAAAGACATAAGAACAAATTTACAATACTTGCAAATACATTAACATAAACGGTAGTGTCTATTATAAATTAATGGCACGTCAAAAGTTAATCACCAACTCAATGGATGGCTATATCACAGTTAATGTTGCTACTTATTTTAAAGTTTGAGTAAAAATCACAGATAAATATCATTATTTCTATACATTTTGTAGGGATGTAAGATAACAATTCGTCAATATTTTGTATTAAACTTTAGGTTTTCTTCGCTGCGTACCGACGAGATAAAGTTTGCACGGCTGGTTGAGTTGTTGAATCGATCTGCTACTTTGTTTGCAAACTTGCACATTTGAGGCACTTGAGCTCTGATTTGTTTGTCCATGAGCTTATCTTTAATCTTGAGGTAGTCTGTGTGCCGTAAGATACGTACGCTCTCTCCAATTGCTATGTCGTTACGTACATTGGGACAATTTGCGATCCCATTCACGATGTCGTACATGAATACAATAGATGCATTCACTCTTCTACGCTCCAACGATGTCATGTTCAACGCCTCAATTCGTTTGTTGTAGTCGGTGATACTGTAGCCGTTTGGCGCTGTACGGTATTCTCTTCGGGCGAACTGGGTGAATTTCCTCAAAACGCTCTCGATTTTGTCGTTTTTGGCATAAGTTGGTAGCCATACAACATTGCAGTACTCAAGATAAGACTGAACCAGTGCGTAGTATAGTGTTTTGAGCGTTTGAACGTCGGTTATGTCGTAACAAAATCTTTTGATAAATCCCAAGGCTGCTGTAGCTTTCGAATTGATCGCGTCAATGTGCTTGACAAAACTAAGTTTTTGGTCAATGATGACGCCGAGATCTTTGTGGTCCGATACGTGCTTGAAAATTAAATCACCGTATTTGTAACTTGTATCGATAACGTCCTTCTTCTTAGTGGTGATTGTAAGGACGGGACATTTGTCGAGGTTGAGGTTCAAATTGTTTACGTCGCACCACACCTTCAGTTTGTCGATGGCTCGCTGTAGCACCTCAGCATCCGTGCTCGAGTGGATAATTTTGGCGATTTTCACGTCATCGGCGAACAAGGAAATGAACACGTCGTCCATTTCGTCCACTATGTCGTTGATGAACAACAGGAATAGTGTGGGTCCGAGATGACTTCCCTGTGGTACGCCAGATGATACGCTGAATTCGTCGACTCGCTGTTTCCATATTTAACGAATTGAGTTCGATTTGACAGGTATGACTCGATCCAAGCAAGAAGATTGTCTGGCAGGTTGAACGATCTGAGTTTCAGAATCAATCTCTTGTGGTTTACTCTGTCAAACGCTTTACTGAAGTCCGTGCTTCTCTCCACTTGCGCACCAGAATTTATGCCTCTCTGGGCATAGTAAGTAAATTCGGTGAGATTAGATGCAGTGGATCTGGACTTCAATGTTGCTTTTTGATGATTTTGTCCTGTACCAGAGACAGAAGTTTGACGTTCACTAAATGCTCGAAGAACTTCGCCACAGTTTGGAGCTTAGCAATGCAACGATAGTTTTCAATCTTCGATCTCGCCCCCTTCTTGATAATGGGAGATACACTCGAGCTTTTCCATTTGTCAGGGAAATGGCCAGCTGACAATGGGTCATTGAAGATCTCGGTGAGTGCAGCCGCCAAATGACTCGCACAATTCTTTAGTATCAACGGGTGCATACCATCGGGACCCGTACCTTTCTTGGTGTTTACGGCTTGTAGCTCTTCGAGCACAAAATTAATATCGAGCTGGAATTCCTCAGTTTGCTTGGACTCATCGGTAGGTACGTTACGCTGCCCCCCCCCCAAATTTAATGCTGGGATGTGACCGGTACCATTATTTAGTGCTCAATTAGTGCTGGCGAATGGTACCATCGGTTAATTTTATGCTGCGATAGGGGGCTAGCACTAATTGAAAAATGTGTAAAAACTCGATTTTTGGCCCTTTTACAGGGGAGCTACCCGAAAATGAAACTTTTTTGTATCGTGACCGGGCTATAAAATTAGTGCTAGATTAGTGCTGGCAAATGCCATTCTCAGATCCAAAAAATGTTCACCGGGGGCCGAGCACTAATTGTAGAAGTGTTTGAAAAGTCGATTTTTGGCCCTTTTACAGGGGAGCTATACGAAAATGGAACTTTTTTGTATCGTGGTCGGGGTATAAAATTAGTGCTAGATTAGTGCTGGCAAATGCCATTCTCAGATC
>NW_022596495.1:0-10970 GCF_009176505.1 Sitodiplosis mosellana | reverse complement strand
TTTAATTCACTTTTTGTTCATCATCAGAATTAATTTTTTACATAACGGAAGAACAAAACTAAAATAGAATACAAATTTTCTTCATTTCCAATTGAAAATCTTTTGTTTTTTGCATCCATTCTTTATGAAAAAATCATTCTTCAGAGTTTCTTACAGGTTTCTTACAAATTCATGTAAATTACATGATGTAATATACGTAACTTTGATGTAATTTACATGGTCGAGTTTCTTACGTACCAACCCAGATAATGAGGATGCTGATTTTGCATTTCAATTGCGCTTACTGATTGCACTGGCATTCCTGCCAAGCGGTTCTATTGTTGATGCCTACAAGGAGGTCGTGAGCACGGAATTTTTTGACGGTGAAAATGAGAACAAGGAAGCCATTGAAGAATTGCTGACTTATTTCCAGAAAACATATGTGTATGCGTTGGGTCGTCGCGGCCAAGAAAAGCCACCACTGTTTCCTCCGGAATTTTGGAGTGTATATTCGACGGTGCTCTCAGGTGAGCGTTAAAAGAATACAAATGTTTGTTTTTATAATATTTTATGTTGAAAAAAACTGAGTTAAATTCAGATTTGAAATTATTCTTTAACCCTCTGATCGTTTGTCGGGTGTACAACGCCCGAGGCGACTTTGAACCTCGAATAAAAGTACCAAAAAACGAAAAAATCATATTGAAATAGGTACCATTCGATAGCTTGAACCTTTAGCTATACGTCAGTGAAATTTCATGTGCATATGTGTAAGAATGTGTGAGATATTGCCTCCCACAACACATGTGCGCGCGTTCGTTTCATGGGGCGTACGACGCCCCAAGTGTATTTTTTCATGAAAACTGGACTGTGATAAGAGATAACGATTTAATGTCTTCGGCAAATATGTAGTACTAGAGGTCCTCTACATCTTTACTAAAGACAGATATCGCTTATCTCTTATCAGTAACGCGAAAAATGATAAGAGAAATCTCGCGTTTTCCGCGGTTTTGCGCTTAACTGATAAGAGATAACGAATTAAAGCATGTGAAAAATTGTAGTACTTGTGGTCCTGTACAACTTTGCTGAAAACAGATGTCACTTATCTCTTATCAGTCAAGCAAAAAAAAATTATGAAAAACCCCATATGGTGTGAGATCTTTCGCGGTTTTTCGCGTATATTGCGTAACTGATAAGAGATAAGCGATATCTGTTTTCGGCAAATTTGTAGTGCCGGCTGAATACTACAACTTTGCCGAAGACACCAATTCGTTCTCTCTTATCAGTTACGCGAAAAATCGCGAAAAACGCGAATTTTCCCTTATCATTTTCCGCGGAACTGATAAGAGATAAGGAGATGGTGTCTTCAAAAAATTGTAGAACTTGACTTGCTCTACAACTTTGCTGAAGGTACTCATCATTTATATCTTGTCAATTCCGTGAAAAATGAGGAGCCGAAAATTCACATTTTCGCGGTTTTTCGCATATTTCGCGGAACTGATAAGAGATAAGCAATATGTGTCTTAGGCAAAGTTGTAGAACGGGTTAAGTTCTACAACTTTGTCAAAGACACTAAGTCGCTATCTCATATTACAATCAAGTTTTCATACAAAATTCACTTGGGGCGCTGTACGCCCCATGAAACGAAGTTAAGGTGTAAACGCAACAAACGATCAGAGGGTTAAGAAGTCATATTGTTTTGAAATGAATATGATTATAATTTTTTCAATATTGAGACGGTTTCAAAAACGTCGCTAGCGGAATAACGGCGAACATCTATAACGCCTTCAGCAACTGGCTTGAATGAATGGTACGACTGAGTTCCAACCAACGTTTTGATGTTCTCGTAACGATTTCCATTTTCATGTTCTTGAAAAAAACGAGAAATTAAAGAAAACCTAATAATAAAGACCTAATTAGATAAATTAAAGAAAATATAAGAAACTAGCGTTGGTGTCTCTCCCCATGGTTTTTCACGAGCTGTTACCATATATTTTGTAATCGCTGTCGATTCAGTAATGGTCAGAATTGTGCGTTGTGCAATCAAAGTTGTCGGTTTGCTGAAAATAAAATGCTGAAAATATAAATACAGTAGAACCTCGATTATCCGTCCTCCCATTATCCGTCACCTCCGTTAACCGTCACACCTTTTCAAGGTGGAAAAGTTTTTTTTCAGTTCATTTTTCAGTTTATTTCACTTGAACATACGAATAAAGTTGCCAACTAACTTTCATAATTAAAATCAATTGTGTGCCGCTTGTACATACGCACAATAAGATTTGAAATCAGAGGCTTTGCGTTTTCGGTTTACTTCTCGTATATACAAGATTATCCAATATATTGGACAATGCACCAAATCTGTTTTCATATCTATCATATATTTTCTACATCACCCTGTTTTTCATCATAAACTAATTAGAAAGTATGGAAATTTTGATTACTTTGCCTTTTTTATGAGAATCTCGATTATCCGTCTTTTTCGATTATCCGTCAAGGCGCTGGTCCGGTGCCTGACGGATAATCGAGGTTCTACTGTAGCAGAAAAGAAAAAAAAATGCCAAGAACATGAAGACGCTCTGAAAGTTTGTTCCGAAATTCTTTTAAATAAGGATATCGAAATCGAAAGATTGCGCAAAATAAAAAATCTCGAAATAGTCGTTATGAATGTTAATGTCGATGCAAATAATTTCATTCACGCTGCTCGTGATGTCGCATGTGAACCGCTAAAAACACCAACAGCTGTTGCTTTGACTAATTCGAATAGTTTTTTATCATTTTCCAACGATTTTAGTGAAGAACAATTGAGAAACTTACGTTCAATTGCACCGAATAAATCAAAGGACGCCACGTTTGTTAGTTTGGCAATGAAATGTTTATATTCTGAGAGATTGGGAGATTTGAAACAGAACGATTTCTGTTAGCGCGACATTGACTGTGGAATCACCTGTGTTGCGATTGTTTGTGTTGAATGTATGCGAGCGTTCACATACTCGATTCAACAGAGAACGTCACACTGACGGAGTCTGTTCTATATATCGGCGCGACGCGCTTACTCACACACACTTATTGCAATATATTAAAGTTATTATGTGCATGGGCTTGGGCACCGATGAGCGCTGTACATATACGTTAGCGTGTCGTTTTATATGTATTGAACTTAGTTCGCATACACCAATACCAGCATTGACGTCCGCACAGGAGCTTCACTCCATTTTAACCTCGTCTAGAGGTTTTTCATCTGATATCATTAATTTTTTAAGGCATTTTTTTATTTGGAAAAATACATTTTTACCAGAAGTATGTCTGAGTAACACATTCGCATTCTAATTTCACAAATTCTGGAGATTACACTATCTCATTTCCACTACCATTGAAAAAGTCCCATTTTCCTCTAATTGCACATTATAAAATGCGGTAAAATATGATTAAATTTCAAAATATCTATAAAAAGAGTGTTGAAGTAATTGTAGACCCTTATTACTTCATTGAAACACATTAATTTCCAACAACAAAGCAACAACAAATGCATTTTTATGTATTCCCCGAACAAAAATTCAATTTCAAAAATTCAGATGCAAAAAATGCTGATTTATGACCAAAATGACAACGAAGTGGGAAACATCCGATTCAAGAAAAATCGACAGAACAATAGATTTTCATCATTTGAGTGTTAAAACTGTATTTTTCTATACAAAGAACGAAAACTTTGTTCAGAAAATATGCAATATGTGCACATTTTCATTATTTTTATCAAATAATAGCCATGAATGAAGTCCATTATTTTGAACAATACGATGGAAAAGTTTCCTATCGGCAAGGACTTTTTTTAGAGATCGTTTCCTTTTTTTCGAATTCAATTAGAGATTATTTTTTGGAATCACTTCTTATAAATAGAGATCAATTTAATACTTTTGAAAAAAAATTCCCTTTTAATTTTGGAGACCAGTTATTTATTTTCAAAATTCATATAATTTCAATTGTAGTCCATACTTTTTTTCTAGTGGCCATTTGATTTTTTTTAATTAATATTTTTGAAGATTAATTCCTCTTTTTCGCAACTAATTCCAGATTTTTAGTAAACATTTCTTAATTTTAGTGACCGTTTCAATAAAATTAAATACCAAAAAAATATGTCTAGTTGTTTTTTACCAAAATACACTCGGATGTTACGTTGAGCGTTGCAACTCAGTTTCGGTGATTCCAGACGCTCAAACACATCGGACCCGGTGTGCGGATCCTAACATCTTCCCGCTTTTCGACAACAATGTCCGTACGGCCGAGCGAAAACATCCATTTTTAGCACTACATGAAATGTAGAGCTACTAATCTGCTATTTTTTTTCTAGATACTTTTTGAGCGATGAAACAAATTATGGTGAATTTGAATTTTATGCTCATATTTTTTATTTAATTTAAAACAGTGGCAGTAACGACAAATAAGTGCATAACATCTCAAAGCGCCAATCAAATTTTTATTATCAAATGTAGTTTAAAAATTACATTAATTTTTCGTCAAATATTTTCTGAGTCTTGAACAGAATTGAAGTTATTTTGAATTCTATGCTATAATAATCAAACAAGTCCATTTATTAGGATTCGATATTTTATTGTCCTTCTTCTTTTGTTGCCGGCACTTGAATACCGTACATTCCCATCTCTCACAATGAACACACTTGACATTTGTTGCTGTGTGCGGTTCACGCTGTGAACCGTATATAGCTACTATGGGCTTAAGGCCTCTCTCCATTCCTACTACAGCTAACCTATTACAGCTCGACCGGGTATTTAAGAATTGATCTCCCGATCAATGTGCTTTAATCTATTTATAATTTCACTTAGCAAGGTTTATTACATTAGTTTGATTCAATAACCCAAATGTACTGAACTGACAATAATTGGTATAATTTCAATAATTAAAAAAAAAACAAAGAAAAATACATCGGAATTTAATCAATTTAAATCTATGACGTAAAATGCATATTGGAATCTCTTAATTTTTATTTTTATTAACTAGATAATATTTAAAATTCGAGTGTCACTTTTCAGACTCGGACCCACCATCGGCGCACTCGCCATCGACGTATTTGCGTATGCGTGATGCTTCAATTATACCGTCGTACGAAATTTGCGTTACTTGACAATTCTCAATGTCTCTGATAACGTATCGATCGTTCGGAAGTGCCCTATGAATTCGATAGGGTCCACGGAATTTCGGGACAAATTTTTTATTCGTTCCAATTGTTGTGTCGACGTTTCTAATTAGTACATAATCACCCTCTCTAAACTGAATATGTGGTTTCCGATTCTTAATATGCCAATTCAAATTTCGCTGCTGAGATTTGTTAATACACTCAGAAGCCCTAGTTCTCAGAGCGTCTAAATCTGGAGAGCTATCACCCGAACACTTTTCTTCCATATACTTCTTTTCCTCGTTGATTTACTCCGAATAAAAGTTTCGCTGGGGTTTCTCTTGTACTAGAATGAACTGAATTATTGATAGCAAATTCAACTTTACGGAGCAATTTATGCCAATCTCAATGTTGAATTGGTTCGGAAATTTTTGCTAACATGACCTTAATTATTCGATTCACCCGTTCCACTTGGCCATTTGCTTGAGGCGACCCCGTGGCATTCTTGACATGTTCAATATTATTTGTTTCTAAATATGACCTGAACTCTTCTGATGTGAACGCGGTGCCCCGATCACCAATCACTCTCTTTGGACGACTGTAATATTCAATATAATTGTCCAATGAATTCATAACCTCTTTCGTATTCGTGGTCGCGCATGCATACAGTTTAACGTGTTTCGTAAAGGCATCAACAATCACCAGAATATGTCTTTTTTTTCGATACAATTGACGGAAGAGGACCAAAATGATCAATATGAATTGTGTCGAACGGTATTGATTTTTTCGGAATACTATACAAGGTTCTACCGGAACAATGGGGCGGAATGGTGTTCACAACACATTGAACACAGTTTTTTAAAAAATGCTCGACCTTTTCTTTCATTTTCGGAAACCAGTAATGCATTTTGATTTGATCAATACACTTGGTCATTCCTTGGTGACCTGGGTTGGCATATTTACGCAATTTTTAATTCGCGCATGTAATTTACGTAAAAAACTGTAAATTAACAAAACTAGGTATTTTTATATAACATATACATGTAACATGTGAATTCATACAGGAGAGAATTTATTTGAAGCGGTGGAAAAGTCGACCGCTATAGCCAAAGAACGGTATGATGCCACAATTACTTCGGTTTTGACGGATAATGCATACAGTATGCAAAAGATGGGAAAAGCTTCAGCACTTTTGTTCAATGCAAATTTTGTCCCATCAGTTAAAAAATTGCTTGGATTGCTCGATCCGGTGGCTGAACTCACAAACTACTGTCAAAGAAGCGATATCTCAGCTGAAGATGTCGTTGAAAAATGCTTAAATTTAATTGTTGATTGTCCAGATTTGTGTAGTTTTTTGGACTATCGTTGCGAGGAAAGTAAAGTGTTAAACATTGTTACGATGACGGAAAATTATTTGCATCCAGTATATCGCGGTGAAAAATTGAATCAAGAACAGCAAAACGAAGTGAAAAACTACATTCTTCAACAGCTCGTTTGCGATGAAATTTCTGAAAATCCCTGCATCAACAGCGCAACTAGAACGTTTTTTCTCCCATTGGGGCTATGTTCATAATGACATCAGATACAGGCTCTCGGTTGATACATCAAAGAAACTGGTCAATATTTATTTAACGCTGCGATCGAATGATGATCGATGAATTATATGAAGACGACGATATCGACGATTGGAATATTGTGAACGAGAAATGAAACCAAACCTGCGACAAAGATACATACTACACATTTTCATTCATTTTTGATTCATCAGTTATGTTTATGTTAATCTTTTGCATTAGAAATGAAAATGTCCGAGAAAGTCTGAAATAAATTCTAACTTTTTTATATTATATCCAAAATCCAATTTGGTTTTTTACATTTTTCACACAATTCACGTAGAGAATTCCAAAATTTTCATGTAATTTACATCATGTAATTTACGTAAACGAAATGTAAATTACATGCTTGAGTTTTTTACATGCCAACCCAGTGGGTGACAGATTTTGTCGATCCTGTTCGCAGACTATAATAATCAAACAAGTCCATTTATTAGGATTCGATATTTTATTGTCCTTTTTCTTTTGTTGCCGGCACTTGAATGCCGTACATTCCCATCTCTCACAATGAACACACTTGACATTTGTTGCTGTGTGCGATTCACGCTGTGAACCGTATATAGCTACTATGGGCTTAAGGCCTCTCTCCATTCCTACTACAGCTAACCTATTACAATGCAAATATTATTTATTTAATTCAAACCAAAGGCAGTATATTTATATTTCAAAAAAGAAATAAAACTAAGATCTTGTAATTCATTTTGCAAATAAATATACTACTTCAAAGTTACTTTGATGAAATACATTTCATGTAGTGCGCCAAAAAATATTGTAGTTTGTTGTGAAACAACAAAATAGATTAAGTAACTAAAAACTCAAAGTCGCAAATCGGAGCGAAGCGAAGCTCTGCGGTCTTGTTTTCTCATTCGACGCCTCCGAATCGACTATGACTAGAAATGTTTTATACACGTAAAATGTAATGAGAGCGCCAATTGTTGACAAACGTAGTACTAGATTAAACAATAGAAACTGCGGTAAAAATAATAAACAAGCGCCATGTAGTGGACATTATTATGATTAATGAGCTATCAATGTCAAATCACCGGTGTCAAAATGTCACCTGCTCTTGTTCTTCTAACGCTCACCACCAAAGGAGTCGGACGTGCAAAGCACATTTTGTTTAACGAGACCAGGTGATACCGTAAGTGAACATTTTGACACAAATTCATTGTAGCATTGAGTAAAACTAATCTGGCAAAATCGCCAGTGGTTTTTGTGACACCACAATTCAGCTGGATCGAAATTGCCAAGCGAAAGACGTAATTCTCAGAGTCGTCGAAGGGTTTTGCCGAGACACCAAGCAAATGCGCAGCATCAGAGCATCGAATCAGATATATATATTTGATACATTAATAAGTAAGCGATACGTTCATAAGTCGCTCACAAAAACAGCTAAATCGAAAATGAATCGAAGCAAAACAGGTTATATGAATTCTTGTTTTGTACACATTACTCTACTCTGAGAAAGGAAATTTAGGGTTATTTTAAACTTTTCGTTTTGACACTTATTTCACAACAAGAACTTGAAAACATTGTGGTGATTTTCGGTACTAAATATATTTTTAAAAAAATTCGAAATTTCGACTAAAATGACCGATTTTTCGGCAATTTTGTATGAAAGGTACCCGTAAATTGACTCCGATTAGCCCAAAACTTTCTGAGATTTCATTTTTTGGCGAAAAATGAGATTCTGAAAGTTTCATGTTGATCACATTTGCACAATTTGGTTTTTGACCCTCTGTAGGAGACAATTCTCATTTATATACTCACATGCTTATTACTTATATTCATATCTCATGCTTACTCATATCCATATGTGTCCCCCACATTTCCGTTTGATTCGCCAAACGGTAATTATGCGCCGTTATATCCGTAAAACGGAAATCAACCGTCACAACAGCATTGTATGACGGAAACGAATCATAATGCAACGGAAGTTATTGCATATTCATAACTTCCGTTCGCCTCAAAATGTAAACAAAGAAATGATATAAAAGAGTGACGCATCCATAGCTCGCTGATTAGTTCTGATTCGCACTTTATCCAATAAACATCTTAACCATCTTACTAACAAAAGTGTTTGTTTTATTTAAATATCTAACTCCATCTAACTATACTACAAAATTTTTTGTCGAAATTTTCTTCGAAAAAATGATGATACATGTGAGACCGTCTTCGTTGCATTCCACACACTTTATTTCGTTCGCGTGAAGTGTTCACATTTTGCTTCTGTTCAACATTGAAGTTAAATTAAGAAGTGAGAACTTTAGAAACGAAAAATTAATTGGATGTTTTGTATTGAATTTTGAAAATCATATTAGAAATTGGGACGAGAGAAAGGCGAAACAAAGGTAGATTTTCTGCAAAAGGAACTAAACGAATTGAAAATGTTTTTCAATCAAAATTTTTGGTCAATCTTTCACTTTATTTCATATCAAGTAACTTCGATTTCAATGGAATTACCCAAAAATATCAAAAATGTACTAAAAATTAATTTTCGAGATCATTTCATGCATTCAAATATCGGATACTTTTCCATTTAGTTCACTAGAAGAAGAGCAAGAATTTTCATTTGAATCAACGCTTCCATTCAAGCTAAAACATCTCCGAATTTCGAACTTCATGAATTGATTCACGAATATTACGAAAAAGCGAACACTTTCAAATGCATGCATAAATGTGTGTAGCAGCAGCTAAGCAGTCGATCCATACTCGAAGAACGAAATTATTATTTTCATTTCAATGGCAATTTGCCGTTTGTTCTTACCTCCGTCTTCGTTAGCGTTGATTTCGCCGCGATGATGTCATTTGTCAAGCTTCTTTCGCACAGCACATGCTCTCCGTTCGGAAGGAATTTCAAAATTCTGTATGTGTGACATTTGATAGAGGGGAAAAGGAAGGAAGCGAAAGCAGACGGCTTCAGTCCAATACACGCACACATACTAGAATGTCGAATTTACACAGAGGCGAACATAGCTTCTTCCCACTGTCTACATGCTTCCGCGTCATTTACGCAACAACTTTCAAATCGACTGGTTGTTTTTGTTCAAAACTCTTCAAAATCGTGTGTTCGCAGCCATTTTTCTTGTTTTAAATTAAAACATTCGAGTTTTTTCTTCAGAAAAATGGTTTTGTTCTCATATTTATCGCAACATTTTGTGAATTCGTTAGAATATTCATATAATTATATAAATTAACGTAATTTCAATCATTTTATGAAATCCGTGCTCGTAGGATGTTTTTTTCTTGAATGAAATCCATCCAATGGTGTACATCGAAAAAGTTAAATTAAAATAATTTAAAAGAAAGGACTTAAGAGACGAAGAAAATTTTGAATTAAAAAAAATTAAATTTGTGTGGAGTTTCATTTCAATAGGAAAGAATCCATAACAACGAATATCGCTTGAAAATTTGATATTACGTGAAACTCTGTGTTTATGTATACTTTTGCGTCCATCGCCATTTTTATTTGTGTGCGGTAGAAATAAATAATTGCGTGAACTCAACAATGGAAAGGTCGCTATGTGAGAAATATTGACGGAGTTTTGATCTTGAATTAAAAGAACTGACCGCATGGAATGAATGTCGTTGAATCGTATGAAATCAAGAAAGACGCATTTCAATGTAGGAGAAAATTCATCAAGCGAATCACTGCATAATAAGGTATATAATTGAAAAAAACGATCATTCAATCAGTTTTGTCCAATTTCTATTTTGAATTTAAATCTTTAAACAAATGATACAATAATTTGGCGAACGATTGCACGAAGGTCACAAAAAGAATCATTTTGATTCACCCCAAAAGGCTCCGCTCCAATTTGAACATTTTGCGCAAGATTTCGATCTCTCTTTCAAGTGTACTTTTTCTACTGAAAATTCGTTGAATGCAAATAAATTGAGTGACTTATGGAACAGATTTCATTTGATACGGAAAAAAAACTCGGAGTAAAAAGTACTACCAAAATAGTTCGAACATTTTCAGAGTAAAAAATTATTTGGTTTAGGAATTAAATTAAATTCAAAGGAATTCCAAAATGTCGATTCAAAGCAAACATGTGTTTTAAGATTGCTGAGCATCTCAGCATTTCGTAAGGCACGGATATATCCGAGCATATCGACGACGCATACTGTATAATACAGTGGCGTGTGTTGCTACGTGCAGCCGCAACGACTCGACCGAATTGTGTTCGCAGCAACAACATACAAATTCCGGTCGTGTAGCAACGCACGCCACTGTATGCGTCGTCGATATG
>NW_022596494.1:0-2020 GCF_009176505.1 Sitodiplosis mosellana | reverse complement strand
GTTGGATGTTGGTCGATGAAATCATAAAAATCTGCCGTCAATTCTCCCACTCTCCAAAAGTCGAAAACTTCAAGTTGGTCGAATAAAAATGGGTAATTGATTTTCAGGTTATCCATCTTGAACTTTTTTACATTTTTCAAATGAATTTTTGGGCCAGTGAAACTGGGAACTAATGCACTGCCTACCAATCTGAGTTCTTCAAGATTTAGCATTGGCTCCATTACACTCCGAAATGTGTCTTCATCGTAATAAGTTGCTCCATCGAGCTGGCGATCTTCTTCTGTCCACAATGAAAGATTCAGTTTTCTGAGCTGTGGATTCAATCGCAAAATGGCTGCTATATTTTCCCTCAGGGAAACTGGTACACATTTTTTGCTCTGAAAATCAATGTTAAAATCCTCCAAATGAGGATAATGATCCACCAGAGATTCATAACTATTGATGTACGACAGATCTTCCGGGTGTTCATCATTTACTCGCCAAGGGCCTCTACCACGTCTATCGTATGTAAACTGTTTCAATTTTGGAAATATTCTATTCAATTCACCCTTTTCGGTGAAACGACAGCTACGCATTACAATTACTTCAAGTTTTGTGAACGGCTTGGTGAATACGCTCAAATTGACACTCGACCAAGTGTAATTATAAAAATTTACCTCGACTAAAGATTCAGCACAATATTCATTGAGTGCATTAAGTAGTAAATTTGTTGTTTGATCACAAACATCCATGAAATCGAGCGTCACACGTTTGATCACATGACCAAAACAGCGCAAAAGTTGAAGTGAAGTTTTTAAATCCTTCACCATGAGATTTTTTACACCATACTCCTTAATAGATCGATAATTTTGTATCTTTGCGTCATTAAAACGTATGCTCTTTTCACCATACCTTCGAATGTAAACAAACTCGGCCGCTCTGCGAAGTCTCTTGTTGGCATCGGCCACGCTCAAGAGATCGCCCAATTCCAAATGCTCCAAGCACTCTTCGAGGCAAATCAGATTCATGTCCGTGATTTTCATCTTTTGTCGATCGACCTGCGGGGAAAAATTGAAAATGAATAAATTAAACAAGTTTGAATGTTTTCTCGCGATTTTTTTTCCAAAAGAAATAATAAAACACACTGAACGTTTCAATTTAGGGCCTTAACCCTCTAATGCATATATTTTTTACAGAGCTAGGAGTACTCTAATTTGGTTAATTTTGGGGCACAAATAATTAAAAAAATATTCATATTTTGGTATAATTCATGTTTTACTCAGAAAATGCATTTGACAAGCAAAAAGAACAATGGATTCCATTGTTTAAAAGTGTCAAATTTTTGTCTATAAAAATTTATTTTTATAGCAACACTGTTTTCTTGCAAAGATGCGGTCATAACTAGACACCGACTGACCGTAGATTAAAAGTTCGTGAGAAAGAAATGTGCGCTAGTGTTTTCTGATGAAAACTGTCATACATCATTTTGCGATAAAATCAATGGTTAACAATTTAGAAACATTTGAATGAACTGTTCTTATAAGTTCACTTATGCACTAGAGGGTTAAACTAAATTATCTGATATGAATGCTATAGCTAAATGTGGAACTTAAAGCAATTTTCATATGTGTCAATAGAACTTGGAAAAACACCTTTGAATATGAGTTTTTATTGAACACTAACTTTTTTCCTTTGCAAACAAGCGATATTTTTATCAGTTTCTTCGTTTCTTTGTTAATTTTTGCAGATTTCGTACGATATTGAAATGATTTTTTTTCTTATCACACACAAAATTGTTTCGTAAATGCAGTTTGTTCTGTAAATTGGTGCAGACCCTTCTAAGAGAACTTGCTATGACTTTGACAACCAAATCGCAACTGATTCAAACACTCAGTGTTTCGTCACTTATATTTGCGTATCATAAGCTATTATCGGCAATAACTGTACGACAGAGACGCCATATTAAGTCACTTTTGAGAAAAGCAACACACACGAGTGTTGTTGAAGGGATTGGTGCATTTTGTTTCTTGGAAGGATGGTG
>NW_022596493.1:0-1099 GCF_009176505.1 Sitodiplosis mosellana | reverse complement strand
ATCAAACACACACACACTCTGAGGGAATTGCGCACTGGCTTTGACAAACGATTCGCCTGCACACATCTGAATGTCGCATTGAAAGGAATACACACAAACACCGCAGTGACGGTTTGTTTTCATAAACAAATGATTGCGAGAATTGAAACATTGAAGAATATCATTCAATGTGTAACACCAATGATAAAATTTGCCTATGTTTTTATATGGAGCACATGTTTATGCTATATTTAAGCGACATCTTGACGCTGAACGCTGAACTATGAAACTTCTATATAAATATACTGCCAACTATCAATGACAGCAACAATATAGAATAGAACGTATTTGTATTGCAAATAACTTCCACCTTGCTGATGGCGCCATACCAAACGTCATTCTAGCCATTTTTCTCATTGGTAACACCGAATATTCTATTTCAATAAGGTTTATTTTGGACGATTCATTTTGAAAAATGTTTGCATCGGTGATTCAATTGAGAAAAAAAAATGTGTATCGATGTTTCATTTTGACATATTTTTTCAACTGACGACACTTCATATGCATCGCCACAAAATCCGCCGCTTCATACTTGTAGAACTCTGTGATATCATCTGATTCACGCTCATTTTCGTCAATTGTGATGTCCAATTCAATTGCTTTGTGCCACACATCTGATGATATCAGTGGCCTCACAGATTCTGACAGCGACAAATCGTAGAACTTGTTTGTGAACACAAGATCCAAAACATTGCCAGCTGGATTTTCAAGATTGCACATTTGGTGGAAACCGCATCCGAGCATTGTATCAATAACCGCAGCGCCATTCATTGGCAAATAGTAATCCCCATCGTCCGCCTTAATCCACTTTACTCCGGGTTGATTAAAATCACCACACACAATTACAACGTCGTTGTCATCATATTTAATTTTTGTCACTGTCTCAGCAAATTCTAAAAATTTCTCTGTCTCAAGAACCGAACGAATATACACAGCAAAAACATAAATATTAAACGTCGACAATTTTACTTTCACACACACGTATTCAAGTCTCCTATTTTCCGTCAAAATGCTTTTTTCACTGTGAAATCTTGAGTCGATCGCTACTAAAACACCACCT
>NW_022596492.1:0-4814 GCF_009176505.1 Sitodiplosis mosellana | reverse complement strand
CGAACCATATCTAGCAATTAAGCATTTTTGGAATAATTGTTCAAAATTAACAACTTAATAAAATTCAGTTCATTTTGATCGCTCACACAAATTTGACGTGATTTTAATCAACTCTTAAATGTTAGCAATAGCAACATTCATCGTAAAGTCAATCAGTAAAAACGCCAAGAAACAGCAGCTACGGGACACAATTTTGTCCAAGGTTAACAACGGCAGCTTAAACGTATAAAAAAAAACATTCCGTTGGTGCCTATCAAAATAGAGCAAATTTTAACAATCGAAAGAGTAAAAAGAACAATTTCATTCAATCTTCGTTAACGGATCAATAGAACATTTGACGTGATAGTGAAAAAAAAATGAATTCGAGCTGAGTTAAGAAAAAAAAAATCAGATAAAATGAACACAGTCGCGTTGTGTGCACTTGGATTGATACAAGTTAGCATTGGTTCAATATTATATTTCACATTGAACAAAATAGTGAAGAAGTGCGAAAAAGAACTCAAAAAGATTGAAAGAAAAATTGCGAGCGATCGCATGTTTTTCAGAAATGTGACGCGAAACCAACGCCCGCTTATGGTTGAATAAAAAGAGTAAAACGTGACATCCGAATAAACAAATGTAATTCAAAGTCCATGTGAACATTGTATGTGGCATTTTCGAACGACTGAAAACGTGGAAACCAAAAGAATGATGAAATGAACTTTTTGTTATGAACATAAATAGTTTTTTTTACGTACTGTATTGAACATATATGCAAATATGACACTGACAAATAATATTTTAATGAAACAGCAGACCAAACATTTCACTCCAAACGAATACCGTCGTGTTATTATTGAAAAAATCGCAGTGAAATACAACGAAATGCGATTGAAAGAAAAATATTGAAGAAACATTGTGTTACGTTTGGTACGTGAAATTATGCATAGCAATCATATGAACGTTACGATCGAAACTTATATCGAGAAAGCACTAAAAGCATACAAACGGACAATATCACTACCAGCCACGAAAGGGCGCTAGAACCAAAGCATTCATCGAAGACGCAAACCAAGAGCTACTTTGGAACTGAACTTGGAAGTAGCGGTATGGTGAGCGGGGACGGACCGTTCTCCACCAAGATAAGTCGAGCAAAAATAATCTTTAGAAGAACTGGAATTTTAACATCGAAAATTTTTAAGTCAACGAAAATTTAACTTCAACGAATGTTAACCCGTGGAAGGCCATGTTGTTTTCGTCCTTCGTAGGCCATGTGGGGTCAGATTGACCCCAACTTCAAAAATCGATAAAAATATGAAAAATTTTCAAATCTCTTTTTTTTTCGTTTATTTAGCATCTTTGAACGCAAAATACAACGGTACAAATCAAAAAAATTTCGGATTTTTTCGTATTTTTTGGGTTTTTATGAAGGTCTACTGACTTTTCGGTATTTTTGTATTTTTTCAAAAAAATGTTGAAAAATCGTTGAAAATTCACTGAGTTAATGTTATTTCGGGTTTATTGAGAATCATTAAATCGCAAAATATCAAGAAAAAGGGAAAATTTTGTTTTTTTTTAGTTTTGTTTTCGTTTTTTTCTGAGATCTTTTTCAACGATTTTTTTGTTCAGTTTTATGTTCGATTCATAACCAATAGTGAATGAAAAAATTATATTATTGATATATTTCAAGGACTGTCTTCATCTGATGGGTTGACTGCGTGTCAGACACGTTCCTGCAACGCGTACACATAAAAATTATCGAAAAACACGGACAAATATTTCAAACACAAAAATACAACACTGAAAAAAAAAGTTTTCTTACCACCGGTTTCACTTTGTCTTGAATAAAAACACAACCAATGAAAACGAAATAAAACTCAACAAATATCAAGAACTATTTCCAAATGCGACATATAACAGCATTATTTTAATTTCGAATGCAACTAAAATAATTTTAACGTGAATTTTAATTAGTTACATGTTTATATACATATTCGTTATTTCTTACAACTTTTCTTCAACTATTTTTCGTGGATATCTCAGGTATATCGTACAAACACTATCGTTATCATTCAGTATTGATACAGATTGTTGAGAAAAAGTTTTTCGTCGTAAAATTGCATGCAAGATATCACAAAAGTGACCTTAATATACATTTGAATACGTCTGTCGATGGAACAAGTCGTTAATTTCGATTTTCCTCTTGTACGATCGAACAATTTGTCATGATACATTCGACATTCGACAATTGACTCATCTGAATTGAAATTGAAATTGTGTACAAATGACGGAAGGTTTACCGACATATTTCACCATACAATACAACCACGTGAGGGACCAATTTAATGCCGTCGAAAAATATCCTTAACCAAAAAACGCAGAAGAGACTAAACGCTTCACCGCGTTTATGAATTACTACCGGCGATTCATTGAAAATTTTTCTGGAATTGCAAAACCATTGAATGATCTCACGCAAAAGAGAAGGATATTCAATTGGATACAAATACACGACAATGCGTTCGAAACGTTGAGGAGCAAGCTATTGATGGCCCCGATATTGACATATCCAAACTTCGCAAAACCGTTTAAAGTGACGGTTGATGCAAGCAACTCGGCTTGCGGCGGAGTGTTATCGCAAGATGATGACGGAGTCGACAAACCAATTGCATTTATCTCGCGTACGTTCAAGAAAGGCGAATTAAATAAACCGATAATCGAAAAGGAATTATTGGCAATTCATTTTGCAGTGACAGTGTTTCGCCCGTATTTATATGGCACTCACTTCACAGTGCAAATCAATCACAAACCGCTAATTTATCTTTATAAATTGAACAATCCATCTTCGAGATTGTCAAGGATACGCTTAGACATCGAAGAATTCAACTTCGATATCCAGCATATCAGCGGAAAAGACAACGTCGTAGCAGACGCGTTGTCAAGGATCGATTTGGAAGATATCAAATACATGTACAACCACGATCATAACACGATCCATGGCAAAACAGGCAAGACATCAGAAATAAATAACAAAAATAACCTAAAGTCATATGAAGAAACACATGCTAGACCAATGGCGAAAATAACGCGTGTTAAACTGATAAAAATCGGTACACACGGTGAAAAAATAACCAGCATCACACTGGGTATATATAAAAAACATTAACGTTTGTTCGATTGTAAATTATCGACAAACAAAGGCAACGAAATAACTATTAGAGACATAGTTATGAAGTTGGACGAAATGGCACTGGGCTATCAGCTGAATAGACTTCAGTGGCCAGTTTGCGACAAAGTGTTTAAGTTTTGCTTCACCGCAGACTTCATAGCTGCGTGTGAGACACTCAAAAACATTGAAATAGTGCTTGTCAGACGGCCACCATTGATAAGGGCACTAGCTGAAAAGCAGGAGAGTTTGCGTAAGTTCCACAATGACGCTATACGGCGGACATTGCGGACAAAAACGTCTTTATGCAAAATTACGGACTTTATTTTACTGGTCGAAAATGAGCCAGGACATTGCAAAATACGTGAGCAATTGCCACGTATGCAAAATGTCAAAACCGACTAACAAGACAAGACAAGGTCTGACGCTAACAGAGACACCATTGAGACCATTGGACATCGTACAAATCGACACGATAGGTCCAATAACGCGGTCAGACAGCGGCTACACGTACGCAGTGACGCTCATCGACGAACTAAGCAAATATCTTGTAATCATACCCATTAAAGACAAAACGGCAAAAACAATTGCGAGAGAAGTATTCATGAAATTCGTCCTGAAATACGGACCAATGAAGATGCACTTTTGGGATTTGTTGCAAAATGTGTTTTATTGTTTCAGTTCCAAATTAAACACGAAGTCTATGTTCTATTCACAGTAAACACGTTGGTTCTAACTTTTAGAACCGCAATATGAAATTTGACACTAAAATCCATTCAAGTACCATTTGTACTAGAAAAAGTTCAAAATGTACTGAATCACAAATCAAAGCTTCATGTATTTATTTCTTTAGAACTTTTGAACTTTTTCTAGAGCAAATGGTACTAAAACGAAGTCAAGTGTCAAATCTCAACAATGCTAGAATCATTGTGTTTACTGTATTGTACTATGATTATGTTATCAAAGTTTTACATTTTATTTTTATTTTTTTGTGAAAGGAAAAGAAAACCATTCAATACAACTTCCCAATTATGACATTTCACTAAAGAAATATGGGTATTTTTGTTGAAAAAATGTAGGAGATGGCAGTTTGGTTGCGAAGGGTTGTAACAGTGATATGATCGGCACATGAGCACCATCTCTACTGATTGCCATTATTGCCATGTAAATGAATAGAATGTCTACCTCTTTTTCTTCTTTAATAATTCTGGACGCTTTTATGGCGAAAGTATTTCGATAACATCCGATAGGAATGTACGGTAGGGTGTTCATTTTTTTTTAATTTGAGGAGAACATACATTTTTTGAGTGCCGTAAGGCCCACCGAAAACAATATTTTGGTATAAACACTACCTCATGGTGTTTGTGTTGTATTGGCCGATATCGACCAAATAACGACCGATATGATTCTTTGTGTGAACAACTGTCATGGACCGTTTTTTTTAGGTCAGCATCGGTCGTTAGTTAATGATATTTGAATACCAAACCAAATGGTCCTCAACGGTCGGTTACACAAAGGATCATATCGGTCGTTATTCCGTCGATATAATATACATATATCGTCGCTGATGTGCTATATGTCAAATTTTAGCTCTAATTTTAAAAGGGAACTTATCAAGGGAACTTCTGCTTTTCTGCTTCGTTCGCCTTCCAATCGCGCTTGCATGCTCCGG
>NW_022596491.1:0-8469 GCF_009176505.1 Sitodiplosis mosellana | reverse complement strand
ATATGATGCTTCAGCAACTCACGAATCGCCAAAGCAAGTGAAATGCTGAATCCACGAGTATGCCGACAAGTCCGCTGCTTCATTGAGTAATATCGGTATAAAACCATACATCGGGAAAAGTAAGCAAATTATGAAACTTCGCGATTCCCGCCGTCTTTCTAGCAAATCTGGATCAGATCGAAAAGTTGAAGATGAAATAAACGCAAACGGAAAGAGATTTGTCACAAATTTCAATCAATTAGAGAGCAAAGAGGCAATAATCGAAAATGATGCAGCTTCTCTGGCTGAATTTTTGACATTAACGTTCCTGGGGAAAGAAGGGATGACAGAGGAAGTACTCAATGAAACATTCAACGTTGCGGGAACTTATGAACAGGCCAAAGTAGATTACACAAAATTGTGCCAAACACATTTCCGCCTCAATGGTTCAGAAATACACGAAGCGGGGTATTTTCTATACGTACAACTCATGTCAAACACAGAGAAGAAAATCACATATATTTTTCCACCTTGTCCAATGAGTGATTGCACATATCTAGACCTCCCATCGGATTTTTACGAAAAATCCGGAATTTTGTACGGATTTCAAAAAAATTGGCGGAGTTCGGGTTCAAAATTTACGGAAATTTCCGGAATTTATTAAATATCGTTTTATTTCAAGAGTTCATAGGAAAATTACAAAGGAACAGTGAAAAATTGATCAAATATTATGAAAAGTGTGAAATATCAGAATGAAATTAAAGCAATATCAAATAAATGAGAATTTGCAATTAAGCTAATCAACAACATTCGCGTTGTCTTGCGTCTCCCGAATTATCACTTTCTTGATTTAGTTGCAACACCCGGCTGTGCATTCGTTTCGCACTCTCCTCGTATTTCTGTCCACTTTTTATTGCACGAAGAATGGCCGGTTCATTTTTGATATTTGGTTGCACTTGCTGGCATTGTACCGAATCACACAAACCGAAGCAGAAATGTATGTTTTTTAAATTATTTTATTTGATATAAATCTTGCTCTTAATGACTCGAGTCGATCGATCAAATTACTTAATTATTGTAGGACTACCAAAATCGGCTATTGCACACACTTTGCTCTTCGAATAAATACAAACAACTGATTTCTACTTTTCATTTCTTTTTTTCTCACTCTTCACTTGCGTTTGCTAACTGTATTGAACGCTCTATCAATGTATTTGTGTCTTAAATGAATTGTGTCATACACTTGCAGAAAAGTGTGTTTGTCGCTGTTTGTTGAATGCAAAAATTAAACTAAGCGAAAAAAGGACAGAAGAGAATCGATTAATCTGATCGACAAATGCACAGTCATTATATTAGTATGAAATTGTTTGGTGTGCTTTGGTGTATGTGAGCCACATTTCTACTTTGATATGGACAATTTTATGTTTTTTGAAAGACATTCGTAATATTTTCACAAAATTTGAAAATTTGCGGAATTCGTTGAAAAATCGTTCAAAAATTCCGGATTCCGGAGCCATGCCAACATTTGCGGAATTTTGCAAAATTCCGCAAAATTCCGAGCCGGATGGGAGGTCTAATCATAAAAAGAAAGTTTCACACCCAGTAAAAAGACCGACTGAAATAAAATGACTGTTCATTTCAATGGGCAGCCCGAATTTACACGAAAATGAATAAGAAAATGTTTTTTTTTTAGTGAACCTCGCCGACATGAATACCCATTGTTTAACACACATTTTTGACTACTTGGGCATCTGCGATCTCCTTAAGTTGACGAAGGTCAATACAACATTCAGCAAAGTGGTCAAAGAACTTGTCATCCCATTCAAAATGGTCGATTTGGTTGACGTTCCTCCAAGTAATCTGCGAGAAATATTCGCTACTTTTGGTGAATCGATGACAAAAATCAATATTGATGCCAATTGCTTTGGAGATCGTCCATCTCGCTTTGATGCATTCTTGGAACTTATCCTGCGTTATGCCAAACCAGGCAAATTGAAGGAAGTAACAATGAGTGGATTTGATGAATCTCATCGTGATGTGGATTATGCTTTGTGCAAGGCAGTGCAGCCATATTTCCAGAACGTTGCCGAACTGAATATCGACATTCCCCAACATACCCACAAAACAGCCACGTTCATCAATGTGTTCTTGCATTACATGCCGAAGAACAATTTATTCAGTTTGAACATCCACAATATTTTGGTTATTGACAAATGGTTGTCATCGGCGTCGTTACCACACCTCAAATCATTGCATATTTGCCTAGGTGAGCCTCTATCAGATAATCGAGATACCAAAAACGTGCAACGGATCCTTGACTACATTGAAGAACGGCTGGACATGTTGGAATCATTTGATTATTCCGGAAGCAATCAGCGATTGATTCTCGCTCAAGCAGCGTGGCATTTGCCATATATCCGGGATTTACGCATCTACTTGACGGAATCACATTTGGAAAATTGGGATTTTTTGTCTCAGTTTACTGAATTGAAGCAATTGGCATTGGATTGCAACACGAAAGACTTCAAGGCTTGTGGGGAAATTTTCAGTATCCTTGGTAAACAAAATACCGTTGAAAAATTGGAACTCTCAACTGAATTGGTATGGAAAAATGGCGCCAGTCCGATCGATCCCAAGGATCTACGACAAATGACTAGCGTAAAAGAATTACGCCTTGAAGATTTCGGAGAAGCACACTCAGATCACTTCGTGGATGAATTATTTGAAAACCTCACCAGCTTACGAGAATGCTCCATCGACGGAACTCAATTGAACAAAACATCCATTATTAAATTGATCCAAAGCAATCGAAACGTACGTGTTCTGAATATGATGTCATTGTCAGCATCGTTTTATCGAAAATTGGCAAAGGTGCGACGATTAGCCCATCCAGATGGTGATTCAACCGTTGGCGATTTTTGTGAAGCATTCAAATGATGTGGACAACATCAAGTTCAAGCTTAATGCTTGGTATGATCCAGATTGTATCATCATACACAGTCAACGGTAATCGTAAATATTTTTTTTTGAACAAAAAGATAACTTATCGATTTCTCTAGGAAGTTTATATATTTTTTGAAGTAAATTTTAAGATTCAACTCGAATCTTTTGTTATTTATTATAGTAAGCTTTAGTTTGGTTCATAGCATAACATCCATTTATTTGTTCATTAAATTTCATCAAAAATATGTTATTATTAGGATGATCTGAGAGCATCAAAGTCTCATTCAATTCAAAGAAGTAAGGTTATTTTCATTTATTTATTTATTATTTTTTTCATTCGCTGATAAAATTTGCATAAATATTTATGCGTGCAATGATTTTATCACATGCTGCCTATTGGCCAATTATAACATCTTAAATCTATTACATCCCTAAATGAAGCAGAGGATTAGTCGGCACACGTGTGGATTTAGCATTTCACTTGCTTTGGCGATTTGTGAGTTGCCGAAGCATCATATCTATGGGTGAGATTAAGAGTAGTGTATGTTTCACTGACTTTGTTACGGAAGAGAAGAGTAAGTTTCATTCGGCTCAAAAATAGTTAAAGTAGAGTAAGTATTTTGACTGTTTGTGGCTATGATAAAGGCGAGTATGTTTCATAAACCATAATTTGAGTCACGGCCGAAAATAGTTTTTTTTAATTTCGGACCAGTTCGGACCAGTATTTTGGACAAGTTTAAATGCCAAAATTCTTCTATTTCCCCACTTGTGCTGTGAACCAATTTTCATCCAAATCGGACCACTTTTTAAAATTTCGATTTTTCGCGATTTTTTAACGATTTTTCGAGGTTTTTGTCCATAGATGAACATACATCAAGTATTAGCACAATTAAATTGCACGTTTTGATTTGAAGAATATTCAATGTCAAATGCACACGTATGCACTAATTCATATTTTGTGCAATTCACACGTTTAGCTAAGTAAGCAAAAGAAAATGTTGTGAGTCCAAGTTTATTCAATGATAAATGAAAGCATATACACCAAAAAGCACGTTTGAATGTTATGATTTAAATGCACTCTTATACACTTATTGTTTAGAATTATTCTACATCAAATTAGATATAAAAGCGGAACAGTTTTCGATCATAAGTCAGTCTAAATTGTATCATCGATCAAGACAGCAATTAATAAAGTTTCAAGTAAAGTGAAAAAGTTATATGTTTTATTGTAGAGTAAAACATTTGGTCCTTCGAAAAAATTAAGAACGCGGTTCTAAAAAGTCTTTAAATTCTACTGGCCAGGGGATTTAAGATTTGAAGCAAAGTACTCGACATAGAGTTAATAGTATCACCGAAGAGAATCAGTGTGCACAAAAAGTAATTGCTCGGCTAAGAGTATATAAATAAAAACCAAGCGCTCGACAAAGAGTCAAATTCCACTTGACAAGAGTTTTTATATCATATCGGTTAACCAAACAGAATACAACGGCAAACATGGAAGAGAGACAGCAAAAACACCAAGTACAAGAAGGAACAGCCAAAGAAATTGAAAAGCTGTGCAAGAACTACAAAAAAGAATCGAAACGCAATTTAAAAAATGTAGTACGGCTACAAAACTGGTCTACTCGTTTAAGCGATCTATGGAACACCTTTCAAAACGGACATGCGGAAATGGTCAACGAACAAAGTTTTTTGGAAAGTGAATATTTCAAAGAAAGAAGATTTGAGGTCATTAAGTTAAAATACGAAGATATGCATTCAAACATACGAATGCGATTGGGTATAGAAAATTTGGCAGATACTGATATCGAAAATCAGCAAGAAGAAAACAATGAAGACGATGCAAATGACGATCAAGACAATCATACAATCGCATCACAAGAAACCAATGGAAGCAACGCATCGGATAACATGATTAACAACATCGAATTTAAAACGCCAAGGGGAGTACGATTTCCACGATTTTCGAGTTTTATTAACCAACACGATAAATTAACAAGCAAAGCCCAAGAAACAGTTGAACGTTTCAATTGTAAGGCAAAATTATTTGCTAGAGAATTGGATACATTGAGGGCTATGCAGCGGATGGATACTTCGTTCGCGCTAGGCTTGCAATTAAGACATCGAAAAACTGCGGAATGACCTTATCGATTACATTGAAAAAGTGTGTTTCATCATTGGTAATGAAGCAAAACAATACGAGGAAATTTACGATGTGCTAATCTTGAGATATCGCCAAGCGACGGAGAAAGTCAACTCACGAGACAGAAGTAATATACACACATCGTCACTAAAATTAAAGCCAATTGAAATTCCATATTTCAACGGCGCAACAAAAACATGGCCAACATTCAGCGGACTCTTCAAATCATCAAGAAAAATTCGTTGTCTGACTGCGAAAAAATGCAATATTTGAAAACAACGGTAAAAGGAGAGGCCGCAAATTTAATTGCAAATTTGGGAATTATGGACAACAAACTTGAAGCATCTTGGAGCATACTAGTTGAAGCATACGAAAATAAACGGGTAATAAGAGAAACCCACTTGGAATTGTCATTGAAAATTCCTGAAATGCGATTTGTCTTTTCTATGAACAAGTTATCATTTTGTAGCATAAAACACCCTATAGAGCCAAAAAAGCTGGCTACGGCCGTGATTCGCGTTGAACACATGGATTATTTTAGTGGGCAGCTCTCCCGACAAGAAATTTGCGAATAATCGTATTGCGGATAGTCGGCGAGTACTACGCGAATACTCTGAAATGCCATGCGCAGCCAACTTCATGTCTCAATCGTACTATTCAGCGATAACATTTTGCGGCAACTTTTATTGTGGATTCCTATTCGCATTGCGAGTATCCACACTCTAGAACGGATATGCGACGGAGTGTCGGCGTACACCTATTTTACCGCTAATTTCTCATCGGGTCTGGTCAATTTGGGCAGCTCTGAATTTCAAATTGCAGCTCTGAATCCAAATTGGGTCAGTTGCTTAATTTGGATTTTTTGACATAATAAGTAACAAATACAAAATCGGCTGCTAAAAAAATCACAACACATGCAAAATCTTCGTAAATCATGAATCCATTTGCGCACGATACACATCGAAACGTTATTCGTGTATTTCTTGCATTTTTGGCTCTTTGGTTTGTATTCATTTGTTCAAATTTCGCGGCAATAAATTGAAATGACTGTTGAATCAACAGTGTTGATATAAAGTGTAGATGCTTCGTCGACACAATTCAATGGAATCTTGATGACAAATAGCGTATGAAAATTTACCGAAATGATTTCATTGTATTTCGTGAGTCTCATCCATAGCAACGCACTTCCGTGAATCGGGCTTGAGAACTGAAGAACTTAACTGCGGAGCACCAATTGAAATATGTATTGATCCCAAAAGTATTCAAAATTAGATGGACGGAGTGGACATACAAAGCCATCGAGAGCGTGCTAAAATCGTGGCACGCGATTTTGCAATATTGCGAAGTTGCTGAAAATGCAACCATCACTGGTTTTGCAAAGTTTTTAACCAATTTAAAAAAAATGTTAATTGGTTGTTTTTTTGGTGGATCTTCTGCAAATCTACCAACGCTATCACAAGCATGTTCAAAGCGATAATTTAACAATCGTTAGTTTGGCAAAACACATCGGTGCATTGAAAGCTTCATTGGAGCAGTTGCAACGTGAGGATGTAATCGGCGAATGGGAGGAGCGCCTAAAGAACGACATTCCTTGTCAACATTCGGCAAATGCATGCGATTTTTGGTGCCGATTTGCAGTTTCCAACGCTGGATTTGGAAGTCAAAGAAATGTGCCACCTGCAATTGTGCAGCGGATTAAGCATGACAAACCAAATAAAAACATTAATCCAACCCGAGAATGTTTCAAAATACGACTCTGTACTTGCCATTCTTTGTCGTATCAACGCGTCTACTCTACAATCGGCAGATACGGAACCTTCGATTAAGGCAAATAACTTATTTAACCGTTTGTCTTTAATAAGTCGAAAGTCACAAATGCTGTAATGTGGGGTCATATGGACCCCAACAAAAAATCGATAAAATTGAAAAAAAAAAAAAAAAATTCTCAAAAATATCGTTTTGATCCAATAATTTAAGGCATTCTTCATCTTTTACGCCAATTTTTGTCAATATTGACCCAAGAATTACTTAGATAGGATGATTTTAAAAACTTCGTACTAGTCCGCCATCTTGAATCATTTGGCAGATACACATTTTTACGTTATTTTGCTTCATTTTCAAAAAATCTATGAATATTTGTGAAAATAAAGTTTGTTTTTTGAAAGGGCGTATCAAAAGGAATAAAATAAGTATAATATCGAGTTGATGTGAGCTATACATGGAAAAATATGGACCAATAAGATGTAATAATTCGATAAAAACTGGAATTTCATCAATTTAGGTGCCATTTAGAAGTGATCAAAACAATGAAACTACTTGTCGTATCTGAACAAAATATGGCTCAAAATGCAGATAAAACTTCAAATTTTAAAAATATTCTTGATTTAATGAGATAAAATAAGATTTGAAAGGGTCTTGGCCCAAATAGTCGGAAACACCATATCTCCCATGCCTAAAATTTGGTCCAGGCAAAAATATAGCGGTTGGAAAATTTCGATAAATTTCCAAATCTATACCCATATCTTACGAAGGGGGTGTTGAAGCAATGCAACCGTGTAAAGTCACATACGTCAAACACCAAACGTCATACGCATTGACATTGTCACTTCATTCATTACAATTCGATACGTGAATAAAGAGTCAGTCGTGAATCTCTCTGCATACGAAGTAGTCGTCTTTTGTTTTCATCTTATTCTTTCAGACTGTCCGAGAGCACATTCACGCGTTAAGGTAGTATTAACTTGCTAACAGGTTATAAGGCCCAGTGCGAATTCGGGCAATAGGGAAATGAATTAATAAGTGAAATAAATAAAGACAATAAAGTTAAAGACAATAAAAATAAAATTACAGTAAAATTAAAAATTCGCGAGAGATAGAAAAGAGAAGAAGACTTGAAAAATGGGTGACTCATTCAAGGCGTCGTTCGTAAAGTTGAACGGGGAGAATTATTTCACATGGAAATACAAGATGGAAATGTATTTGAGAAAAGAAAAAGTATGGATTGCGGCTTCTCAAGATCGTCCAGTTGTTCCGGAGCTCGGCGGCGATATTACAGCGGCTATGGTCACCACGGCAACAACCAAACTCAATGAATACATCGAAAAAGACGAAATGGCACGCGCATTGATTGGTCTATGTGTTGAAGACGCCCAATTGTCTCACATTCGGAATTTTATCACGGCTAAGGCTACGTGGGATGCATTAAAGGCGTACTATGAGCAAGACACATTGACAAACCGGAGTGCACTCATGCGTCGAATTTGCCGATTGATGTTATCAGAGGGAGGTGATATGGAACAACATGTTCAACAAATGAACAATCTATTTCAAAAACTGACAGATTTGGGTGACGATACGCTCACTGTGGCTGGACAAATATCATATTTTACGACCAGTTTGCCATC
>NW_022596490.1:0-4956 GCF_009176505.1 Sitodiplosis mosellana | reverse complement strand
TGGAACAAAATGAAACACTTGCCGCGCTTCGAAACAAAGCGCAACGTAAATAAAATAGTGGCCAACGATTTCATGTTTCATATTGATCCAATAACAGATTGGTGTTTCACTTTGTTCGGCGATTTTTTTGCGTTTCGTATTCATCGGCGAAGAGTCAATACGTTGTTTTTATGCTCACGGGTTCAATTATACCATTGTTCAGCACAAAATGAGCACAAAAATATGGAATAGGTCGCACTCCAGCACAAAATGTTGGGGGGCCAGCGTAATGCACCTGAAAAAATAGTAGAAAAAAAAGTATGTTTAACACTATGACTGTTCTTCATATTTGCAACATATTATTGTTCTTGGGGGACTCCAGGGCCCCATATGTATTTCATATGAAATCTTGACTGTTATAAGAGATAACAAATTAGTGTCTGAAGCAAAGTTGTAATACTCGAGGTTTGCGATAATTTGGTTGCCACAAATATTGCTCATCTCTTATCAGTTTCGCGAAAAATGATAAGCAAAAACTCGCGTTTTTCGCGTTTTTTCGCGTAACTGATAATAGATATCGATTTGATGTCTATGACAAAATTGTAGTACTCAAGCTGTTCTACAACTTTGCCGAAGACACCAAGTCGTTATCTCTTATCAGTTTCGCGGAATACGCGAGAAACCGCGAAAAAACGCGTTTTTTCCTTATCATTTTTCACGGAACTGATAAGAGATAACGAGATGGTGTCCGAGGCAAAGTTGTAGTTCTGGTCGAGTACTACAATTATTCCGATTCATTATTTCGTTATCTCTTATCAGTTCCGTGAAAAAATGATAAGGAAAAAAACGCGTTTTTTCGCGTTTTTTTGCGATTTCTCGCGTAATTGATAAGAGATAACAGAATAATGAATCGGAATAATTGTAGTACTCGACCAGAACTACAACTTTGCCTCAGACAATATCTCGTTATCTCTTATCAGTTCCGTAAAAAATGATGAGGAAAAAACGCGTTTTTTCGCGGTTTTCTGCGGTTTCTCGCGCATTCCGCGAAACTGATAAGAGATAACGACTTGGTGTCTTCGGCAAAGTTGTAGAGCAGCTTAAGTACTATAACTTTGTCATAGACATCAAGTCGATATCTCTTATCATAGTCCAGTTGTGTACTGAAGAAATAGTTGGGTCAATCTGACCCAGATTCACGTATAGCGCATGTGTGTGTTTTAGCGGCACATGTCACACATACGTCGCATATCTGCCGTATACACATGATTTTGTAGAAAGAGGAAAGTCCAATGAACACATACATATCCATATTTTTTTAATTGTTATATTTGGCTGTGCTATGAATGTTCAAAGTTTTGTCTGGGTCAATTTGACCCAGTTCACGGTGTAAAGGTTAAAAAGTCAATTTTGAGAGTTTTTGTCTGGGTAGAATCCCCATATTTTCGATAAAAAATAGCATTGCACCAAGACACCATCCCTAAAAAGCCTATAATTAAGGATTTTTTGGTCAAAAGTCGATTTTTTGGGAGTTGTAATCGAATATGAGGCCAGAAATATGTGAAAACATCACTAGATTTGGTCATGTAAGTACCCAAAATGTTCGTAAAGGATCACACTAGATGTGCAAAGGCAGAAAAGGTAGAAATCATCTGCCTTTACCTGTCAAACCGAAGCCCATGTTTGTGATTTGCTCATTTTGGCCTGAAATTTGTCTTATATGTGTGAATCAATTGTCGCCAAATTCCATCCAAATCGCAATCTGACAAGTACCAAAATTTCTGTACAGGTTTTGGCTGCACGTCACAAGTCGAAAACTGAACAAAAGTCTACCACCTGGGTGACTAGTAGAGCAAAAAATGCAAGAAATGCCGAAAATTTACACTGTAACTGGCCCAGAATGCCTTTTAAATGGCTGATGTCTTAGTAAAAGTTATAGATATTGACGAGCCAAATAAAACCCCATCACTGGTTTTGGCCGAAAATTGGGTGGAAAAATGATTTAGGTCAAAATGTTGCGATCTAAAATGGCTTCCGAAACTACCTTACTCAAAAATTTCATGAATTTTGAGAAAGTGGTTTCATTTCTACGTTTTTCGATTTTTTGATACCAAACCTATTTTTTTGAGGCCAATTTTCGAAAACCGATTGGGGAGCTTGAATATCTCAATTTATTTTTTTTGGAGCACTCTAGAATGTAGTATACATGGAATATAGGATATTGTAATTTTTTTTTCACGAGAAAATTTTAAGACTCTTAAGACGAAATCTTAACCACTTTTTTGGACCGAAAATTAATTCTTTTTTCTATCCAAAGTTCTAATTTGAAATGAAGCAATTACGCTTAATTACAAAAATGTAATAATGTCATGTTCATGTAATTCCTATTTGAGATAACTAAAAAAAAATTCACATTATTTTAATTCCCAATGTGAAATAATGTACTTACAATACACGTTCACATTGAACGTACCTAAAACCCATTATTAAAGATTACAATATAATAAATAGAACTATAATTTATTCAATTAATTGATTTGTAATTATTTATAATATCAATATTATTAATAACTAAATTTTTCAATGTTTCTCTTATATATTTAATTTTATCGAACATACTTGATATTAATTCAAGTAATTTTCATAAAATAAAGAAATGTATGCTTCGATTGAAACTAAATTCCATGTAGTGCTTCGATAACTAATTTGATGGGAACATCAAATTAATTTAAAAAATCAATTTTAACAAACGCATAAAGAGAGCAGAGAGGAGCCGAAACTGCGCCTTCTTGACAGTTCTCATATAAATGAGCCCAGAAGCGCAAACTGGTGCAAGAACGTGTAATACAACCGTTGTATACCAATAGTATTCAAAAGCTTACACGTTGGGTATACTGTTATTGACTGTTTTGAATAGTAGATCTTTCACATAAAAATATAAAAATCTGCTTGCATTACATTGGAATCTCGCTTATTTCTTTGAAATTTTTTCAAAATGAGAAACAAAAAACTATTTCAAGCCTCAATTACACAGCATATCACTATTAGAATCATTGTGTCAACATGAATCAACCAATAAACAAACTAAAACAAACACAAACTACACAATGAAATACCACGTTTGTATAAATATAGCAATCACTTGAAGAGAAAAACTCGAAAAAACATGTTTCAATAAAAAAAATTATTCTAATTTTTTAGATCCGGTAAATATAAAATTAAATGAAATTTTTGTGTTTTCACGTGTTTTCATCAACATGAATAACTGCGACAAGTCACTTCATGTTGTCATTAAAACAATCGGAACGTGGAACGTCAACAAATGAACTGACATTTGTTCGCAATTCTTTAGTTACACTTGTGTTGACAAAAACACGAGAAAAATGTTTGATTAAACGTTTCTTGCATTGAAAAAAAAATATTCGCGCTTTTTAATAAAAAAACTCAAAATATTTCTTGAGAACAGAAAACCTCTCAATAAGCAATTGACTCATGTATACATTTGTATACAAGCTTTTGAATTTGACGTACGTTGTGCTTGTATTATTTGTTCTTGCACCAGTTGGCGTTGGCGTAGAGAAGGCATAGCGTTGAGAGGAACGAAGCGACGATCTGCGGTCTTGTTTACTATTGCAATAACTACTTGACCAATACTTCCTATTTGTAGACATGAGTTTTTAATGAGAATACTGAAGCAGGCCTCCATTCTTCATACTGATTAACTGATGGCTCTTTTCACCTCAGAGTTTATGGTGAAAAGTAGTTACGAATTCTGCCGTATCTGTCATTGCATTTATTTCTTGGCGCTAGTGTAATGTAACAAACCTTTCACTGTTTTCTCGACTTTGTAAGGATTTTTGTTGATGCAATTGGGGTATGGAATTCAGAGGCAGTAACTGATTTCGGCCATATGACGGGTTAACAATACGTTCGAAGTATTGACAAGGAAAAGTCAGTTTGAACGTTATGAATTTGTAGGTTAAAATGGGCCGGCCGCTACTTGTCAATCTTTTGCATTGAATCTCATTGACAATATTTGATGTGGAGTCAATGGAGCGCAAATGATTCAAAATATCATCACAGGTGGTGTCGTTAGAGAAGCGTGAGATGTGAACGCTCTTCGTCAGTCTAGATGACAGTAGAACTGACGGAACAATCTTCTTCTGTAGATTGCTGACCTGTGGTAACGGTACCGCTTTGGCGTGCAAATTGCTGGCTTGAGTGCGTGAGGCATTTTTCATAATCGGTTTGCGGCCCGGAGCGTGAACCAAATTGCGTAAATTCATTGCATTTTGATGAACTGATGGTGTCGGGGCAATTTCATCAGCAGCGTTATCAACGCGCGACATACTTGGATCGTTGGATGATGTGAGGCACGTACGTTTCACCGTTTCGTTGATTAGGCAACCAATTCTACGCTTAACGTGTTTTTGATTCGGACGTGGAGTGTCTAAATATACACTCGATGTAGCAACATCCGATTCGACATTTGGGACAATTGTAGTGTCCAAGTCATCATTTTTTTCACCCACGTTCATCAGTTCCGCTGACTTTTCGTGGATCACAACATTTTCAGTGTGCACGGTGGCATTGGCATTGTCAATAAAACGAAACAACATATTTTGGTGAATTTCAATCACTTCGGCAGCACCGGTATTTTGCTCATTTCGTTCATTTTGGTTACTTGTACTTTTTTGCGGTAAGTCAGCGCACAACACTTTGTCGATGAGAAGCACTAGCGAATGTTGTAGCAAATGGCACCACAGAAATGAAGTAGTGACCGTAAGCAACGCGCAGCGAAAATGAAATCAAAAAAATTTTCTTATTCCTAAAAGTTCTGTAAAGCTAAGTACACAGTTCCTCGTGAAATGAAAAAAATTCTCCGGTGAAATTTTCACAGGTGATATTTGTATTGTTGTTTTTTATTTTCGAATTGCAAGCATAATGATTTTTGATGTATAAAACAGCTAACTCATT
>NW_022596489.1:0-1507 GCF_009176505.1 Sitodiplosis mosellana | reverse complement strand
AAACGTTTCATTTGTGGAAAAAATGAACTGAAATCTGTTGGAAATTAACACGTGCTGAACAGAAATTCACGTTCGACAGCGAGATCCTTTCTAAACGTGCACACTCGCCCAATGCTCACCCTCGTGTGATTTGTGACAGTTTACAAAGTTCCGGTATAACCAGTGCTATCTCCACTTTTCACTTGTATCTTCAAACGATCTGTGGAATTCTACACAAAACCATATGAATAGCAATTAATTAAGAGATACATTTAATGCTTACTTTTCGAATACCTGAATGAAGGAAGTTTTTTCGTCAATGAATTTTCTGTCACGTTTTACTGCAATACGTTTGTCAGAATCAAAATACAGGAAAAATGACATTTGTACGAACCAAATTCAATATAAAATTTTTACTCAGTTCATTCTAAAGCTGAGATTTGACCTTATTTGGCTTATGTGCTATGTAAATCTCTCGAGTCAATACAACAAATGTAATCAGCTGTGAGTCTTTCACATGTGTTTGCGAGTCACTGTTTCTTCGAAAGAAAGAACCTTCACCAACTTTAAACTATCTCCACTTCAATCGAAAAAAATACAGGCTAAAACGGTCAAATATTTTGAATAAGAGCTCCATCGTAATGGAAACTAAATGTGAATGGAGAAGGTGTGTAAGAAAATAATGTAGGAAAACCTCTTAAATGGGGATGGTTCTTTGACTGACTCGCGTTGACCCGATCTGTTATGAATACGCTGTACTATACAGTGGTAGGACTCGCGAGTCAATTTGTATGAATTTGTGGGAGTCAGTACTGACTTGCGATGACAACACGCGTGGAAAACAAATAGCAGACTATTTGTAACTGAGATCAACTATTTAGCGACTTTAGTTAACTGAGCAGATGATTTGTATGAAAAATAATCGACTACGGTTAAATTTTAGCCAGTCACTATGATATTTTATTTCAATATTGAAAAAGATGGCAAATTGTAATTTACAAAATCTAAAAAATAATCGCTAAAAATCCATAAATGAGTTCGTTTTCAAATGTTCACTATCATTCCATTTCAGGTAACTTGCTATGGGGATTTAAATGAATTCCACTGTGTTGCCACGGTTCAATTTTAACGATGTGTCAAAAAATTATTATAATTTTTTTTCTAAACACAGGAAAAAATTAGAACGAAAATAAATTTCCATTGAAATATTCAACAAATATTCAAATTCGAACAAAAATCCAATTTGAAATGAAAAAAAAATGATTCGGGTTCTAAAGTGTAACATGATTGTACTCAGCCGTACCCAAACGGCCGAGTCTCCACATTGTCGACATACTGAACGAACACCAAGGAATGCTTTGACATTCGGCCGACGACAATGACACTTCATTTCTGTGTGCGTTTGTTCACTGACTATTGGCTATTTTGTACGGTCTGTAAATATTTCGTGTTTTGTTTTTTGTTTTTTTGTGAAAATCAAGCAAATTTGTGTTTGTTGGATAAAATCCAAGTGAATATTTTAAAAAGA
>NW_022596488.1:0-1947 GCF_009176505.1 Sitodiplosis mosellana | reverse complement strand
ATCACCAACAACAGATGGCGACATTGAAAACATTCAATTTAGTACATGTGTCAAAAAGCACGATTCTTCGCTACAATAGGAATGATGCTCTTTGTTTGCCGTCTGCACACTCCACCACACAGAGAAGTGGTGAAAGTTTCATCGACGCATGACGAAATGACTTTCATTGTGTATGTGTGTTGTTTACGACGTTTGAGTGACAGTCAAACAGCGACGATGGAAATGAAATAAGTTCATTTGGAAAAGATTGACGACCAAAAACCAAACTTGTGCAAATGCGATCAACATGAAACTTCCAGAATCTTATTTTTTCACAAAAAAATGAAGACTCAGAAAATTTGAAGCCAATCGGAATTGATTTACGGCTACCTTCCATGCAAAATTTTCGAAATTCCGACAAAAATGACCGATTTTCACTAAAAATTGCTTTTAATTCAAGCAAATTGAAAAACAAGGAAAAAAGCAAAAGAACGGACCGCAATACGACAAGTTCGGGATTACGAATGCAATTCTTTTTATTTATTTATTAAACACTTAAGGTTTTCCTTGAAATTATGAGTGTATTCAAAAGTTTACAGCTTTTTGCTTAGTATTCGTGTATGATTTATCAACTTTTCACATCATAACCGACATAGTCGTACAAAGCAGCAATGTTGATATGGTTGAAGTTTGACAAAAATATATTGAAATCAATATTCTACATGACAATCGAATACGGAACTCAAAGGAAAACATATGATTTTTCAATTGATTTCACTTGTGTCAATGGCGTCTTTTTCTGCAACCTCCTTAAGATAGTCAGCGACCTCCTTTTTATCTGAAAAATAATATAGTTTGAATCACATTCTTTTCTAAACAAAAATGTTCAACATTACTATTAGGGGAATTATGTGTAGGTTGACCCGCACTAATCATTTTAGTTTTTCTAAATCGATTGAGACTAGCCAAATTTACGATTTGTAGGTCAAAATACAAAATCCGCGGGGTGGGTCAACTTACAAAGTGGGTCAACTTACACATACGGGGAGTAAGTATGCTAGATAAAGCAATCTGATAAGGTGTCTGATTTCGATAATCTGTAATAGTAAGACTGGCTCCATTGGCGACAAGGATTTGAACGATCTGTAAGTTGCCTGGAGAATAATATCGACCAATGAGAAAGATTAAACCAATTTCTTATTAAGTGAAAATATTCAAAATTACCATTTGCAGCAGCCATATGAAGAGGTGTCCGCTTAAGAGAGTTTATAGGATCAACCTTGGCTCCTTTCGTGATAAGCTTTTCAACGACATCCCTGTGACCTAAAAAATAACACCAGACATTGAAAAAGATCAAACCAAATTCTCATTTATTGAAAATAGGTACCATTCTTGGCTGCTAAGTGAAGAGCTGTGTGATTAAAAACGTCTGTAATATCAACTTTGGCTCCGTTGCTGATAAGCTTTTCAGCGACAACCTTGTGTCCTGAAAAGTTACACCGATTAATGAAAATGATCAAACCGATTTCTTATTTATTAAAAATAAATATTTAACATTACCATTCAAAGCAGCTGAATGAAGAGGTGTCCGCATACGGCTGTCACTGGGATCAACTTTAGCTCCATTGCTGATGAGCTTTTCAACAATATCCTTGTGACCTAAAATGTAACACAGATTAACAATATTAACAGATTAACGGTGACCACAAATAGTGGCTTTTTTGACCGTTAACGAAATTACCATAGTCAGCAGCTATATGAAGAGGTGTCTGATTATTGTGATCTTCACAATTAACATTGGCTCCGTTGGTGATGAGCATATCAATGATATCCTTGTGACCTGAAAAAGAACACCGACCAATGAAAAAAATCAAACAAATTTTCTAAGCGAAAATAAATAGACACCAGTACCCTTAATAGTAGCATAATGGAGAGGTGTGCGTTTAAAAGCGTCTGTAGCATCAACTT
>NW_022596487.1:0-4309 GCF_009176505.1 Sitodiplosis mosellana | reverse complement strand
TCGTGACGAAAGCGAACACAAAACAGCTGATATCAATTTAAAAAAATCATTTCGGAGCGATTTGGATTTGCTCTTTTTGCATTCTTCCAACTAATTTCAGAATCGCTCCGTAATGATTTTTTTTAAATTGATATCAGCTGTTTTGTGTTCGCTTTCGTCACGAGGGATTATTTCGAAAGAAGTTTTTTTTATTTGATATCAGTTGTTTTGTACCCGAAATTTTGTTTTTCAACAAAACTAAATAACACTAAACAAACACAAAGTGGTGTGTATTGAGACAAAGAAAATGAAACATGAAATGTTGTAGTTAAAAATCGTTTTGATTTTTTCATGAAAAGTACTTTTTGTGTTTTTAGTTGATTGCGTGGAATAAAAATACTTGGTGAAGGGCTGGTATCCGGAAGAATTTTATTCATCTGAACGCAAAAACACTTTGGTTATGATTTTGCCCTTGTTCACGGCAACAAAAATGAGTTTTAGTTGATTTTTGCCGATTTTTCATGTTTTTTCCAACTTTTAATGGCTATATCTCGAAAAACAGAGTTTTGCCAGACATAAGCTATATGTCAAATTTTAGCTCTGATTTGGGGCTATATTTGAGGCAATTTTGAAAAAAACGGATTAATTAATTATGATCCGAACATATGGAAAATTACCAGAAAAATATCGAAAATGATCAGAAGAATATTCAAAATGATCAGAAACTTTTTTATTAATTTGATCAGAAAAAAACCTAATATGATCAGAAGTCAACAAAAATCCATCCATTCAGCCTCCATAAGAAGCAATGTATTGCTATCGGATTACGAACATAAGCTGGAGCAGGGCCATTTTTCGACCATTTGGATCAGACAGGATTGAAATAACTCTCAATCGATTCCTCGTCAAAAATTACGTGGATTTAGAGTCATTTCAGGCCATCGAAAGTGTGTTTCCTATGCCATAAATGTGATTTTGTACGAACCTTTCAATCATTCGAATGTTTTGGAATAAATGTCGTTTTCCGAACAAATTTATAGGTAAACCGGTATTCAAGTGTTCGGAAACTTATGTTTTTTTGGCGAAAAATAGCAGTTTCCTCAGATCAAAACATCTTAAGAGGTCATTTTCGACCATTTTTTGGTTTGTGGCAAAAAAATTTTTTTGCTCAAACTCGACCATTTTTGGTGTGAAATCGAAAAAAAGTAAAAATCGACCCCTAAAGGAGGGGGTAAAGAACGAGGAGAACGGTTCCATTCTTGACAACTTTGACATTTCGATGTACAGTACACACACATATAAAAACGTATGGCGGATTGAAAAACGTCACCAATGAACTAAAATATCACTTGGTGTAGCAAGTTCATTGAATGTGTGAACGGGTGGCAATATTCGATGACTTCAAAATCATATGAAAAACCACACAAGTGTTGACAGTGCAAACTCACGATTTTTTCGAAATATTTCTTTGGAAAACAAATCGTGGATGAAGCCTAGGCTTTGCAGAGCCCGAATATCAACAATAAAAGAAAATAAATGAATATAATTCCCAAAAAAATAATGTATATAAAATGTATGGAGTTTCCAATCTCACCACTGTTCACCACAATTAGTCAAAGCATTAATGTGAATGACGCATGACAAAGTGACTTTGACAGCACACGCATATGAATTGATGTCATGTTTACAGTCGGAAATGTCAATGCAAAATCTCCAGTATCCAGTTTCACTCTACTTTTCTATTCCCACCCGGAATGTTTGATAGCCCAAAAATCGGGTCAAGCGGTATCTGGGTAGGTACCTAATGGTGGATTCGGAAGGGCTCCTCAAATCCCAGATTGTGTGAAAATTGTATTCACCTATGATTGCGTTGAAGCTTTTTATCAATGGTCCGAAAATTCGGAAATTTTCGAAATTTCGGATTTTTTGACCATCCATACAGGGTCTCCAGAAACAGACCCTGGGGAAAAATTTTGGCTTTCTGAGTTTTTGTCCAAACCCAACTTTCATGCAAAATTTCAGCCGATTCTGAAGACCTTTTGTGAATTTTGGCTGATTTCATGTGGAATGGTCGTTATGAGCAAATATTATGTTAACTGAACGTTGTCACTGGCTCCTGATGAATAATATGGCAAAATAAGATAGGAATTTGGGTAGAAATAGTAGAAACACAATTAGTTTTCAACAAACCACCAGAGAAGGCACCACTGCTGTCGGTTTCAGGGAAACGTTCAATTCAAAAATAGAATGTGTATCGATAATTAAACGTGTCCCTTTCACTAAAGGAATATGAATTTTGCACTGCAAATGCGTTAAAACAACGCAATGCATACTCGTCAGCAGCTGATATCAGCTGCTGACATCAGTTGGTGCTGCTGACATCAGCTCATAACACGCTCTGCCTTTTACGTCTCACTAATAGATATAATCAAATTTTAGAAAAATATGTTACCGTAAGTTTTAAACGACATTTAACCGCTGAAAGTCTGCAACTTTTCGCAATAAGGTTTCCGCGTAAAGTTTTCACCTTTATAGAGTGGCAGGTAGTCACTTGTGGTTCATGGTGGATAATTTTTGCGTGTTTTGTATCCACTTCGAACCCATACTGTGTGCCACACGGTTGGTGCTACAGCATTAAGCATACGCATGCGTGTGGCCATGCTCTTAGTTTGTATAACGAAATTTTCCCCTCTTTGACGATGGATAACATCGGCAAGATTTGTGCTCAAGAATTTGCGATGATGCTCATATGTATTCAGTTGTTGAGTAGACTTGAGAACGTTTAAAACGCATAACAGTTATGTCGCGCAATCCATTTTGATTGGAAAGACTGTTAGAAAGAGTAGTGATTAGAGTACCGGGTTGCATCATGTGCAACATTTGATCTAGTTTGCTTAGTGGCAAAATCCGAATATGCTTTATTATTGCGTCGGCTTGGCGTTGAAATTTGACTCATTGGCTATTTGTTAGTTGAATCGGATAGTTTGTTTTTGCTATTGCCTTCGAGCACGTAAATTAAAAATTCGTGAAACATTTTGTAGATTTGACCGTGATTGAGCGAAATTTAGGACGAGCGTATCGTACCACGAGCACAGTAAATCATAGTTTATTTAGTCGAAAGTCTAATATAATAATGAGGATGTGTGTGTTCGTTAAATCACGAATAACATTGACGAAATTGATTTGGTTTTCGCAATGAAAAAATCGCGTGACATTAGATACAAATAACATTCATACGACAAAACATAGCTGAAATCGAAAACGAAAACGAAATCGAAATCAAAACATATACACAAAAGAATTGATTAGGTTTTTAATTAAAATACACGCACAACAATGAAGAATTGAACTGTTGAATCGAAGAAATAATCATTCGCGCATATAATTTTCTACATGCAATCGAAACAATCACGCAACATGTTCATAAGAATCTTCTCCCTTTTCTAAAGTGATTCACGCCGATGTAACAAGTATTCCTCAAATAAAATTTCATTTTATCCGTTAGTGTAAAAAAAAAAACATATAATGTGTTAGTTTTGTTGGCTGGCATTCGCACAATCGCATTATTTGATGCATACGCGTTTAGAAAAAATACAAAGCTTTTGATATAATTTCACTCATTGCTGTTGCTGTTGCTGTATCGTCAAATAATTGAACGGACACCGAAGGAAAAATAACAAAAGCTTTTCATCATAAAGCGTTGGACGTGTTACGGGATAGTTGAATACACAACAAGAGATAGCACAAAGCGTAGCCCAGCGCCGCATAGCCGAACAAAGCAAGCGTGCAAGCAAGCATACCAATCAAACTACCGAAATTGCCATCGCGGTGAACATGTGGATTATTTATTATGGGTTTACTGTGCTTTTATGGATAAAAAATGATGGTAAACATCTATTATACGTGTTATTTGTGATTCGTGCTTTCGACTTAATGAGTTCATTTATCTTGTAACCTGGATTTATTTTCCTTCGCCGAGCGGTTGCCATATATTGTGTTGAGGATCCAACTTTTTCGATTCAGCTGGAATCCATGTTTTTATGACGTTTCTGCATGAAATTCTTTTCCCACATCTGACTGATCATCGTATATATGTAAAGGGTTTCAAAAAGGCTAAGAGAGAGTAAGGGAAAAGATCATGCCTAAAGTCTCGTTTTAATTCATTTAAATCAGTTTAATTTATTCATAGCGAGCGATGGAATTAGATGATGTGAAGAACAGACGATAGTAGTAAAATCATATAAAGTTTCAATTAGGCAGGGTTTAATTTTTCCCATCCGCTCGATAGAGCCTCCATCGATTGAATCGAAAGAGTTTTTCAAAAGAGACT
>NW_022596486.1:0-1766 GCF_009176505.1 Sitodiplosis mosellana | reverse complement strand
AAATATGTCATCGCCCGGAAAATTGAAGTGTTGCCGGTAAAATGTATGTAGAAATTTATATATAAATGTCAAATTTTACGGCGAACACCCAAAATTTCCGGGGATTCTTTTCTGTGTGTACTTGTCAAAAACCATCAGGATTATATATTAGTGCCGCCCTCTCATAGAAAAGTACCCAACTTATCAATCATCCTAGTATTGTGTATAAATATTGCATTTCAGTGTAACCACACCTGATACCTATGTAGATGATGACGGCTATTGGTGGGGTCGTGACGTGCTGATCTCTGTTCAAACAGAACCGCTCAACAACGGTAAGTAAAAGTTATGATCTTATAGTGATGGAAGGAGCATGATGTATTGATGTAATAAACACAGTTGTTTGATGTGTCTGGATATATGAACCCGTGAGCATAAAAACAACGTATTGACTCTTCGCCGATGAATACGAAACGCAAAAAAATCGCCGAACAAAGTGAAACACCAATCTGTTATTGGATCAATATGAAGCATGAAATCGTTGGCTACTATTTTATTCACGTTGCGCTTTGTTTCGAAGCGCGGCAAGTGTTTCATTTTGTTCCAGTAACAGAACGTTGTATCACTTTGTTCGGCGACGCGCTCAATGTACTGTTTTGGAAAAATATGCATGATTTGATACAGTTTTGAGTCCATTGGTATGATGATTCATTTTAACACAACACCCATTCTATTTCGCTCACACTTACGTGCACTTTAACGTTGCTGAAACATGTACGTTCTTGTTTCTTTACTGCGCACATCTTTTTAACAGTGAAGCAGACTACTTTGTTATACGGGTAAAAATTGCACGTAAGTGTGAGCGAAATAGAATGAGTGTTGTGCGTCCGTGTTTTGGCCATGTATAGATTTCACTATATAAACCAATGTATTCACAGCGGCGTGAACCCGCGTTCCGAGGATTTCATACAAACTTCCCATGTAGACGATCCGAAATAGGCAACAGTCGAAAAAAAAAGTTTAAATTTTTTTTCGATTTTCATATAGTATTTTTTTCTGCTCTATTGGTGTTATCGGCACATCGAAATTCGCGCTCCTTATCAGTTAATTTTCACTTCATAGACAAATCACGACCAAAACCACCATTAAAATGAATCATCATACCAATGGACTCAAAAGTGTATCAAACATTTTTGTTTCAATTAAAGTGAAACACAATTTCTATAGTCAGCCGATATTTCACGATTCACTTTCAAGCGAACAGAATTTATGTTGCACTCGCACAAAACTGTATCAAATCATGCATATTTTTTCAAAACAGTACATTGAGCGCGTCGCCGAACAAAGTGATACAACGTTCTGTTACTGGAACAAAATGAAACACTTGCCGCGCTTCGAAACAAAGCGCAACGTAAATAAAATAGTGGCCAACGATTTCATGTTTCATGTTGAACCAATAACAGATTGGTGTTTCACTTTGTTCGGCGATTTTTTTGCGTTTCGTATTCATCGGCGAAGAGTCAATACGTTCTTTTTATGCTCACGGGTTCATATACTCTTTATTCATTGTTCTTTGGTTGAAGGTTGTGTTGTGACTGAGTGGATGCGCATGACGTCGCGACTAATTCGGCTAATGCCGTAATTAGCGCAACGTCGTCGCATGTATAGTCGGAGAGTGCATGCAGATGTGTATGATTTACATAGGTGTATGCGCTCTCCGGCTATATTCGAATATAATGGCCCAATGAGCCAATAATGGTGAATTGCGTCACGAAATTGTATGAAAA
>NW_022596485.1:0-1378 GCF_009176505.1 Sitodiplosis mosellana | reverse complement strand
GCCCATGCGCAGTTATATGATTATTATCTGAAATAATTGCGATATATTGGGTCTGGGAATTAGTTTTGTCGATTTTTTTAAATTTTCAAACATTTATTTGAATACCAAAATGAAATTACATTTCAATCAAAATATTGTCCATCGGAAGCGATGACCTTCTGCCACAATGTGGGCAATTGACGGATGCCTGCCTTAAAAAATTCCTCATCTTTTGAGGCTATAAATGCATCGAGCCAATTTTGGATTTCTTCAACTGAAGAGAACCGCTCTCCGTCCATATGGTTTTGCATCGATCGAAACAAATGGTAGTCGGAAGGAGCCAGGTCTGGGCTATACGGGGCGTGAGCCAAAACTTCCCATCTGCTATTTTCCAAGTAGTTTTTGACCGATTTCTCAATGTGTGGCCGAGCATTGTCATGTAGGAAAATCAATGTCTCTTTTCTGGTCTCCCATTTCGTGCGTTTTTCTTTGATTGCTTGTTTCAAACGTATCAATTGTTGTCGGTAGAAAGGCCCATCGATGGTTTGACCACTTCTCAGCAGCTCATAATACACCACTCCCTCCTCATCCCACCAAATAGACAGCATTACCTTGTCGCCGTGAATTTCTTGTTTTGGCTGTGATGTTGCTGGTTGGCCGGGCTTAACATACGATGCTTTGCGCTTGGGGTTATCGTAATGAATCCATTTTTCGTCACCAGTGACAATTCGATACAGAAAACCTCTTTTTTTGTGCCTTGCGAGCAGCATTTCGCAAGTCACTAAACGCCTTTCAGCTTGCGCTGGCGTCAATTCATGTGGTACCCAATTTGACAACTTGCGAATGAAACCAAGGGCCCTTAAACGATATCCAACAGTGCTTCGGTCAACATTCAATGCTCTGGCAAGCTCATCTTGAGTTTGACTCGAATCTTCATCGAGCAATGCCTCCAATTCCGCATCTTCAAACTTTTTTGGCTGGCCGGGACGTTCCTTGTCTTCCGTGCTAAAATCACCACTTTTGAACCGTGAAAACCACCGTTCACATGTACGTTCCGATGGAGCATGCTCACCATAGGCTTCCACCAACATTCGATGCGCTTCAGCCGCAGTTTTCTTCAAATGAAAGCAAAAAATTAATGCTTGCGGGAAATGTTGCTTTTTCGGTACAAAATTTGACATATTTAAGGCGCAAAAAAAAATGTTTATTCAAACTTCGATGAAATGATAGATGATGATTTTTGTAGTTTGACACTAGACCACTCATGTGAAAAAGAAAAAAGTATTGCCCGATACAACCATGCAAAGTTACGCCATCTTTTGAAAAATCGACACGATTAATTCCCAGACCCAATATATTACAACGAGGTTTTTATTCAAACTTCTCATGTAGATGGCCG
>NW_022596484.1:0-1740 GCF_009176505.1 Sitodiplosis mosellana | reverse complement strand
TAGAACAAAGCAATAAATTCTTCTGTACTTAATTTCCAGTTAATGTTGGTTCAAATTCTAAAAACATAGAAATGAAAAGTTATAATTCGTTCAATTTAGATTTTCTAACATTCATTTATTGAAAAGTAAAAAAGGTCCGTCCATTGACTGGGACAACACTAAGGATCCAAGACTTTTAACAACTTCACTATGAATTAGTTCCAGGTTATTTGTCAGAATTGAATCTAAATCCGAATTTGGTTGTTTCCATTGTATGCTTCGAAATCGATTGAAGGTGTAAGTGTTGTTTCACTATAGATTTCTAACTTTGATCAGTTTGATCAAGTATTACATTATTTATGATTGTGTTTTAGATGGCGTTTAAGATTGAATTTCAGCGCGAAGCATTTTTTGCACACTTCACATCGGAATGGTTTGACACCGGTGTGATGAGCACTAATATGTGACATCATACCACATTTACGAGATGTCACGTAGCTCTTGCACAAGTAACATTCGTAACGTCGACTTTGGCACTTCGATTCATGTTGCTGCTTTTCCATCTCTTGAGAGAAGTTTCGGGCGCAAACCAAACATTGGAATTTCACCGGACGAGGATTTATGTGGAATTTTGAATGCCTCTTTAGACTGGTCTTTCGTGTGAATTTCTTGGAGCAAAGGCTGCATCGGAACGGTCTATCGCCGGTATGCACACGCATGTGGATCTTCAATTCACCGGTATTTGGAGTTGAGAACTTCTTGCACAAGTGGCATTCGTAGCGTCGCCTATCGCAAGTGGCTTCGTGCTCCAATTTTTCAAAATTCTGAGCAAATCGCTTCAGGCAAACTGAACAGCTGAACGGGAATTCATCGGTGTGTGTTTTCAAATGTGATTGAAGGTGTGCTTTCTGTGTGAATCGTTTGTCACAGATGTTGCACGGGAACGGCTTCTCGCCAGTGTGCGTCAACATATGCGTCTTCAAATTGCATGGCCGTGATGCGACATGATCACACGTCGGGCACTTGTGCTGTTTCTTGTTTTTTTTTGCAGCTGATCGCTTCTTGTGAGATGCAATGATGACCGATCTGGCTCTGCCTGTCGCTTCGATTGACTTCAATTTGGCAGCCAGTGTTTTGTGACCATCGCGATTCTGCTTTTTAGCCTGTTTGACGTCAATGTTTCTCTTGCCTGAGCCATCACCGCTTTGCTGTGATTGTTTGCTTTCTTCTGGCTTGCAATCGGCGTTTTCCACCTTTTCAGCTCTGGGCTCTGGTTTGACATGAGTCGAATCAAAATCATCCATGCTTGTGTCATCGACTGGTTCCAACTTGACATGTGGCATTCGATGTTGATTTGGACCAGACACCAAGCAAACTACCTCTGGTTCTTCTTTGACATCGGGCTCCAATTTGAATGCAACTGAATCGCAATCCACATCGATATTCATCTCGGACCGTGTTGATTGATTACCACCATCGGCAGCGTTCGCCGAATCGATTGTGTCGCGCCTAATTTCGTCTGAATGCGTGTCATTCATCGTATATGACAAACGTTGACTCTATTACAAAAGGAATGGAAGCAATCATGAAACAACAACGAGACAAATCGACAAACGGAACAAATCAATGACATTTTCACAAAAATAGTGGAATCACGAAAGGGAAAGTCAATTCAATAAAAAGTAAAATAAATATGAGAGCTATTTACTTTGACTATCAAATCAGAAGTTGTTTTCCAAGTCAAAGCCAGTCAAACCTAAC
>NW_022596483.1:0-1165 GCF_009176505.1 Sitodiplosis mosellana | reverse complement strand
CCTCATTTAAACTAAAAAAAATTGCAAATGATTATTCACTTTCGATGCTCCCTTCTTCACGTTGTTCAGCGAAATAATCCGTCTTGACTAGATCTACAACTTTTCCATTGGCACATTAATGTCATTATTGTCTTATTTATACTCTATTCACTATTCACTATTCTACTTCAATTAAATTTCCGATGGACGATTAATCGTCATAACATCGCTAAAATAAGCATATTCTTTGCGACGACATTGACAATTTCATGTTCAGAACATGACACACGTATGTGTGTACCATAAATAATGGATATTTGAATAAGACGATTTGAAAAAATTGCGAGCATATTCAATCATGGCTCAATTTAAAAATTAGATAGATGTATCATTTTACCGTTTCAACTGTTTATGAACAGTTTCATATTTTCTCTTGTAAACAAGGTAATTTAATCGATGTTGTTTTGAAAAAAAAGGACTGAAATTCCAACCTTAACACTGTGGCCGCATGCATATGTTATGTATTTTCAACATGTGCTATGATTTAGTGTGGTCAAACACACGCAATGGTAAACCGCATTAAGGGATTGTACCAGTTGATATTTCGGAACTACTTCATACTTTATGAATAAAAGGAATTACATTGGTAATCCCGAACTTTTCCGTACCGTTGGCCTGCGTTGTCCGTAGGTACTTTGGTTATTTTTTGTGAATTTTCTTGAAATAAAGGCAGTGAAAATATATAATAATGAAAATAAAGTGAAAAATCCACAATTCTGTATGAGAGGTACCCGTAAACCGATCCTCATTGGCTTTAAACTTTCTGAGGTTTCATTTTTTGGAGAAAAAATAAGATTCTGAAAGTTTCATGTTGATCGCATTTGCAGAAGTTTGGTTTTTGGCCCTCAATTTTTTCCAAGAAAATTTCGACAAAAATTGAGTACAAAAAATCAAACTTCTGCAAATGCGATCAACATGAAACTTTGAGAATCTTATTTATTTTCCAAAAAATGAAACCTCAGAAAGTTTGAAGCCAATCGGAGTCGATTTACAGGTACCTCGTATACAAATGTGTCATTTTTTTGAGGTTTTTCTTAGGGCAAGTACCCCAGGATCAAATCGAAAATGGCTCATCTTCGAACTTAAACTAAGTTTTTCGAATACAAAACTTTTGGCATTTCCAGAT
>NW_022596482.1:0-1173 GCF_009176505.1 Sitodiplosis mosellana | reverse complement strand
ACTTGTTCGTATTTATTCAAAACAGTGAAATTCCTTCTGGGTACTCTCTTGTATTGTTTTTTTTTAATTATTATTCTGCACCATACAGCGTTTCTTCGCCAAAGGTGCTTTATTTGTTATAAATATCATATTAATATATTTACAATATTTCTTTTATTTTCTCCACACTCTACTTCTTTTAAAAAATTCAGTTACCCTCTGTTTAACAGTATCAGTACTAACATCAATTAGATAAGTATCACAAATTGGAATAACATTAGTATCACATCCATCAGTTGCATATGGCGGTTTAATAGGAACAAATTTCTTATAAAAATCGTTATATGTAATAAGCATGTTATTTATGGGCTCAAATTTGGAATAATTATGGTGTCTTATTGGTAGTGATAAGAAATCTATATCTCTTGTCCGATGCCGTGGTGTTCTGGTTCTTATTTGGCTGGTTATGTATTTCGACGATGTATGTCCACATAGTGCATTATGCACCATCGATATTTGAGCAATCTTTCTTCGTTCATCAAGGATAATCATTTGTAAATGCATCAATCGAAATTCATATGATGGTAATTTGAATCCGTTTGACCATCTCATTCTGCGCAGTGCAAATAGTAAAAATTGCTTTTGTATGGATTCAAGTCTAGCAATCTTGTCGGCAGTGTATGGGTTCCAAATCTGGGAGCCATATTCTATAATTGGCAGTACAAAGGTGAAGAAGAGTTTCTTAATAGTCCATGGATCCTCAAACTCTCTTCCAAAATGCTTTATCCAAGCCAATCTTGATTTTGCTTTGGCAGTAATGAACTCAATATGTGCATTGAAGTTCATTTTCTCATCCAGTATAATGCCGAGGTCCTTAATTACTTTGACACGGTTAATCTTCTCATTGTCTATCGTATATTCAAATTCATACTGCAACTGTCCACGGTGATATGATATGCAATTTGATTTCTTGATGTTCAATTTTAGTCGATTGTCCCGGAAATATTTTACAATTTTGTTGAGATCGTTTTGCAGTTCTTGGCAGTCTTCAAAATTTTCAATGTGTTTCCATAGTCTAGTATCATCAGCAAACGACTGTAATATTGATTCGAGTGTGTGATGTGGCAAGTCAATAATAAATAAAATGAACAGTGTTGCGCCAATTGGGTAGCCCTGACCAGTTCCCGAAGTAAC
>NW_022596481.1:0-3865 GCF_009176505.1 Sitodiplosis mosellana | reverse complement strand
CTCTTTCTGCTCGATGATGCTTAAACGATACTATTAACTCATTTCGTTCATTGATGTCGTTGATACGATTTTCAATTAGTTGACAAAGAGATTTGCATGAGCTTTGCCCCGCCAGTTTTTGATTGCATACGTTTTCTAAATCATGTAAACTTCTTTCCATCATCGATGCTTCGTTGAGAAATGATTTCATGTTTACATAAACAATCGAGTTCCAATTGGTGTAACTGAACTTTGCATGCGAAATTTGTTCGAAAAACAAACCCGGCGAGGTGTCAAATTTATTCAATTTGAACGGAACGATTTGATTTGGGTGAGCATTCACTTGAATCACAAAAATTGCAAGCAATGCCGTTATTATCGGAATGACATTAAATGTTTGTTTTGCCGGTTTGGATTTTGTAACCCGTGCTTTACTCGCTGTTTCAGTTTTTGCAATGTGTGCTTTAATTGTTGCCCGGGTCTCCGCATCGTATTCAATCGGCAACGGAGCGATTTTGGTTATTGGTCGAGTGAAAGTGTTATTGCGCATTTTAAGTGTTACCACTCTCGTGAGTGCGTCATGACCCTTGTGCACGTCGATTACGCGCGCCATTGGCCAAGAGCATGGTGGTGAATTCTCATCTTTTACCAAAACTAATTCATTCAATTTTGGCTCTTCTTTTTTCGTAAACCATTTTGATTTGGTTTGCAATTCATTTGGATATTCCGTTTGAAATTTTTTCCAAATGTTTTGACTCATTTTTTGCACCAATTGCCAACGTGAAAGCCAGTTTACGTTCGTTTCGATGTAGCTTTCGTCGGGTGGTGCCAGTAACGGTGCCCCAATCAAGAAATGTCCAGGTGTTAGGCAATCGATGTCATCAGGGTCAGTAGATAGTGCACAAAGTGGTCTTGAATTTGCACATGCTTCCACCTGATACAATAATGTGGACAATTCTTCAAATGTTAGCGCAGTTTTTCCGATTGTTTTTATTAAATGAGTCTTTGCAACTTTCACACCAGCCTCGGCGAGGCCATTGAAATGAGGCGCACCAGCGGGTGAGAAATGCCAAGAAATGCCTTGCTTTGAAAGTTCATCGCAGATTGTTTTGAACTCTTCTTTTTCGATTTCAAATAAATCACTTAGATCTTTATTAGCTTTTACAAAGTTTGTGCCATTGTCACTGTTGAAGCTCTTGATCATTCCACGACGCGCTACCAATCTGCGAACGGCAGCTATGAACGCGTCGGCTGTTAAATCTGATACTAGTTCGATATGAAGTGCCTTTGTAGCCATACAGACAAATATTGAAATGTAAGCCTTAGAAATTTTACCAGCCCTACCTTTTGCCGTTTTGTATGGAATTGCACCGGTGTAGTCTACTGCTACGTTGGTGAATGGCTTTTCAACAATGTTTACGCGATTGGCCGGCAAATCTGCCATTAATTGTGACATGGTTTTTTGTCTTTGTTTGAAGCAAGGAATGCAACGATGCAAAATTTTCTTTATTTCTGTTTGTGCATTCACAATCCAAAACTGCTGTTTGATGATTGCTTCAGTGGCTTTCGCTCCACCGTGCATGCATAATAAATGAAAATGACGAATTATTAAAGTTGTTACGCTCTTGTTTTTTGGTATTAAGATTTGATGTTTTCGTCCAAACACCAAATCCGAATTTCGTAGTCTGCCACCTACGCGCAGAATGTTATTTTCATCTAAGAATGGGCTTAGTTTCAGAATGTTACTTGAAAAATTTACTGATCTTTTCTTCATTAATTCACTTATTTCGGCACCAAATGCCTCCCGTTGAATGATTTTTATTATTGCTGTTTCCGCTAAATTTAGCTCATCAGCCGAAATCGGAGACAATGCTTTGGGCCCCTGTTTTGCTTTGCATAACGATGCAAAACGAAAACAGTATGCGATTATTCGTTTCATTTTGTTGAACGACGAGACTTCAGGAAGAATTTGTTCGTTTGAAATTGGAGAGATTTCTACACCTAATGCGAGTGATTCAATTATTGGGTCAATGTTATTTAAATGACTTGCATTGTTTGCATAGTAATTGTTTTCACGCAAAAACTGTGGGCCATTCCACCACATTTCATGTCTCAGCAATTCCGATGGCAACATGCCGCGTGAAGCGCAGTCTGCTGCATTTTTGTCAGTGGTAACATGATACCAGTTTTTTGTTCCAATTGCCCTATCTATTGCACAAACACGGTGTGCGATAAACTTTTTGTATCGCTTCGGATTTCCTCGAATCCAATCGATGACTATTTTTGAATCGGACCAAAGAAAAATTTTGCTGAATTTTATGTTTGTTGCTTTTAAAACGCCTTTCGTCAATTTGGCAAGTAAATTTGCTGCACACAATTCCAATCTCGGTATTGTGAGTGCGTCTTTCGTTGTTTTCAGAGGAGCTACTTTATTTTTTGCGATTAATAATCGCACCGTGTTTTGCGTGACGTTTTTAATGTAAATCACAGCTGCGAATGCTGGTTCCGCTGCGTCACCGAAACCATGCAACTCCATGACATCCTCAGGATTGTAATTTATCCAACGTTCCACTCTGATGTCATTAATGAGATGCAATTCGCTTTTTATTTCCAACCATTTTTCAGCGATTTCTTTCGGTACAATTTCATCCCAATCGACGTTTTTCTCCCACAACTTTTGTACCAAAATTTTCGCCGAAATTACTACTGGACATATCCAGCCAAGTGGATCGAACATTGAAGAGATTTCAGATAGTAGCAATCTTTTTGTAAATGGATTTGAATGATTTTTTAAACTGAGTTCGTATGTGAAAACATCTTGAGACGGCGACCATTTTATGCCCAACGCTTTCACGTTGCTGCTTGTAGCCTTCAATTCACGATCACTCTCCGGAATTGCGGACAGCACATTTACGTTGTTTGAAGACCATTTTCGTAAATTGAATCCGGCTTTGCTGAATACCTTGCGCAAGTCGCTACACAATTGTATTGCTTCTGCCTCAGTAAAAGCACCTTTTACCACATCGTCAACCCACATGTTTTTTCTTATGGTATTTGATACTTCTGGATATTCATTTTCGCAATCGATTGCAAGTTGTCTTGTAGTGCGATGTGATAAAAACGGAGCGAGACTGGTGCCGTATGTGACCGTGATAAGTCTAAATTCAGAAAGCGGTAGTTCAGGGGAATCACGCCAAATGATTTTTTGCAAGTCTCTTTGGCTTTCGTCGATTAAAATTTGGCGGTACATTTTCTCAATGTCAGCCGTAAATGCATATTTGTAAATGCGAAAATTGATTAGAATGCTTAACATGTCCTTTTGTTCTATGGCACCCAATGCAAGTTCATCATTGAGAGATTTTCCGTTGTCAGTTTTTTGAGAGCCATTGAACACTACCCGAAGTTTCGTAGTTGTGCTATCTCGTATTACACAATGATGTGGTAAATAATACGATGTGATATTTGGATTGTAAACCGATCGTTCCATATGACCTAGGTCAATGTACTCGTGAATGAATTTTTTATATTCTTCTGCCAATTTAGGATTTTTTTTGAATCGATTTTCAAGCTGCAAAAATGTTGCAATGGCGCATTTTCGCGAGTTTCCTAAATCTGGTGCATTTTTTCCATTTTTGAATGGCATTTTGACACAATATCTTCCATTTTCCAAACGAATAGTGTTTTCTTGAAAGTGGTTTTCACACATTTGTTCTTCTTCAGTGAGAGCGCACTCGTCATCGTCGATTTTTATATCATCATGCTTGAAAAATTCAGATATACGTTGTTCCACGTCGACAACTGAAATGAGCGTTGTTACTTGTGCTCCCACGGCTGAATCAAAATTGGTTGGTCCCGAAATGATCCAACCCAATTCAGAGTTTTGGGC
>NW_022596480.1:0-1018 GCF_009176505.1 Sitodiplosis mosellana | reverse complement strand
TGCTGTACAGTGTGAACCGTTAGACTGGTTTTTTTTCGACTTTTTTCGAATTTTACGTCACCAAATAGCTTAATCGTTGAAAAATCATACAAAAAGAAAATTCCAACAAAAAACTACCCTGAAACCTGGGATTGGGACCTGGCGCCCGAGCTATAATTATTCAGATAGCCAAAAATCGCCATTTTTGGCATTTTAAGGTCTTTTTCCTTAATTTTACCGCATGTTTTAGTATATTTTCCACCTTGTGGTCAAAGAACATAACATATATAATATAAAAAAAGGTACTCAATTGATTTTACATCGATTTTTGATCATTTTTAGTGAAAAATGGGTAATTTCAGGCAAAATTTCGACAATTTTGTAGAGGAGGTACCCGTAAATCGCTTCTGATTGACTTCAAATTTTCTGAGGTTTCATTTTTTAGAGAAAAAATGAGATTCTGAAAGTTTCATGTTGATTGCATTTGCGCAAGTTTGGTTTTTGTTCCTCAATTGTTTTCGAAAGTTTCTTGTACTTTCTATTTGGTTATACCGCTTCAATGAAGATTCCCAAAAAAAAAACATATTTAGACCGTATAGCACTTAAATTCTTCGTTTGACATCCTTCTATGAGATTCCAGAAAGAAACTGTACCGTCCCAATCGATATAAGTCATTTTGAGCCCACCAAAGTCTCAAAAAGTAGCCAAATTCTCTTATTTTCCACTAAATTTTGTACAAAAAGTACTGTAACTTTGGATAGAGGTATGATATCAACACATGTTTGGCTTAAATAAAAGGTATTAAAGCCCACTTGTATATAAAATCTTGATGCAATGTGCTAAATTTGCAAAAGGTGTTCACATGAAACTTTCAGAATCTCATTTTTTCTCCAAAAAATGAAACCTCAGAAAATTTGAAGTCAATCAGAAGCGATTTACGGGTACCTCCCCTACAATATTGTCGAAATTTTGCCTGAAATTACCCATTTTCACTAAAAATGATCAAAAATCGATGTAAAATCAATTGAGTACCTTTTTT
>NW_022596479.1:0-1502 GCF_009176505.1 Sitodiplosis mosellana | reverse complement strand
GTTCGGACAAAAAAGCGTGTCCGAAATGTTTCGTACAAAACCTGTCCTTTTCGACGGACAGATTTTGTCCGTCCGAAGTTTTCGGACGGACGGACGGACAACTTCTTGTCCGTTGACAGCTTTATATAAAGGATATATAACTTTTTCTGAGGAGAAAAAAAAATTGAAAATGAGTATGTCGAGACATACTCAAATGAGTAGGAAAAAGAGTATGAAAAAGAGTAGGAAAAAGAGTAGGTGTAGAGTTACTCTTTGGATAAAAAATGAGTAGGTCGAGACATACTCAAAATCAAAGAGTATATACTCAAGAGTATATACAAAGAGTATCTATGAGTATGAGAGTATGTCGAGACATACTCTTTTTCGAAATGAGTGAGTATGAGAGTATATACTCGCGAATTCGCCCACCTGTAAGCAAATTTGTGCGATTTTTCTTCGTTCTTCTAAGGTAATCATTTGTAGAAATAGCAGACGATTGTTGTATTGTGGCAAAATGAATCTGTGTGGCCATTTCATCTTTCTCAGTGCAAACAGTAGAAATCGCTTTTGGACTGATTCCATTCTAGCGATTTCCTCATTGGTGTATGGGTTCCACATTTACTTTCCATATTCAATGATTGGCAACACGAACGTGAAAAAGAGTCTCTTTATGGTCCATGGGTCATCGAACACTCTTCCAAAACGTTTTATCCACGCAAGTCGAGATTTGGCTCTAGCAGTTATGTACTCAATATGAGTATCGAAGTTCATTTTTCCATCCAAAACGACTCCAAGGTCCTTTATTATTTTTACTCTGTCAATTGATTTGCCTTCAATAGTGTACTTGAAGTCAAATTTCAGCTCGCCACGGTGATATGATACGTAATTCGTTTTTTTGACATTCAAGTTCATGCAGTTACGTTTGAAGTACTTGACGACTCTATTCAGGTCAGCTTGAAGTGCTAGGCAATCATCGACTTGCTTTATTTGCATTGTAAAGCGAGTGTCATCGGCAAACGATTGTAAGTTGGAGTTGACTATGCAATGGAGAAAATCAATGATGAACAGAACAAACAGTGTCGCTCCAATCGGGTATCCCTGACCTGTTCCCGATGTTACTTCGATGGGAGTAGACATGGCTCCATTCAATTTTACTATTTGTTGACGTTCACTTAGATATGACTTTATCCATTCCAGTATTTGCTCATTCAATCCCATAATTTTCAGCTTGTGTATGAGCAGTTTCACGTCAACCGAGTCAAACGCTTTAGCAAGGTCGAGATATATTGCATCAGTCTGGATTCCATGTTGCGCCGATCAGTGTATGTGATGTAAATTCGGCCAGGTTCGTTATTGTTGACTTTCCTTTGACCAAACCATGCTGGCTGCTATCGATGATGTTCCTCATGTGATAATTCAAATGATTTGCAATTATCGAATCCAACAATTTAGGTATTATGCATTGGACGAGAGACTCAGATTTTCTACTATTGCCGATGCATCGTAATAATTATGCCAAGTTT
>NW_022596478.1:0-2517 GCF_009176505.1 Sitodiplosis mosellana | reverse complement strand
GAACAGAAATAATGTTCAATCGTCATGCGCTTGTTGGTGTGTGTTTGATTGTCGCTTGATTAGCGTACACAAATGTCAGTCGAAATAGATGTTGAACGTTTAATAGAAGTTTCTATACATATAAACGAATAAAAGCATGGATGGACATGAAATTGGATGTATTGGTGCGCAAATTTGACAGAACACTCAATTTAAATCTTATTCAATTTTTATTTTCATTAGTTTTTGGGTTTTTCGCAAATTTTTTATTCTTTTTCCAAGTATTTGTTTAATTTTCCAATATATTGATGTGCAACAGTAAGATTTGAATGCCAAAAAAATGGGAAATTGCAAGAGAAAATCAATGAATAAATGTACAAAAAAACACACATGGCTCTTCCACTGGTGTCTCTGGAAACTGTGTTGAAAACAGTCAATGACAGATAGCTGAGGATATATGCTGAGCATAGAAACTCAGTAAGCTGAGATTGGGACATTTTGACTTTATGACATGTAGTCCATATAAATGAACTTCTGGACTAAACGTCAAAAAGTCAAAATGTCCCAATCTCAGCTTACTGAGTTTCTATACTCAGCATATATCCTCAGCTATCTGTCATTGACTGGTTGAAACAAAGTGTGGTTTTTGGAGAAGTACTCGATTCATGCGCCAAGTACATGGTGGTGAGAATCTGAAACTATGTACAACGAACTGTCATCTATCATAATGAATACAAACAGTATTCACGTACACTTGTTTTACTGCCGTAGTATAGATGACTTTTCATGTCAACGTTCTTTTCAAACGATTCGTAATGTTTGCTGTTGCTGTTGATTGTTAAACTAAAATGCCCAGACCGATGCAGCGCAAGTACACAGATTTGCAACGACTTGTTCCGGTTGTGAAATTCATCGAAGGTTCTGGAAAAGTCATATAAATAGAAAACAGACAGGAAAGATCTGGAATTCTTGAATATATACAAATACTGGCAGACCTATATTACTTTTCCGTACACAACGTGTCAAGGAAAAGTATAGGAATTGGTCCCGAAAACTTTTTTCGCAAAATTAGCCTAGATCATCATGAAAACTCATGAAACGCGTAGAAAACCACTTTTTGAGACACTTCTCCGATCGTGTGCCGTCGTCGTCGTCGTTGTCGTCGTCGTTGTCGTCGTCGTTGTCGTCGTCGTAGCTGTTTGTTTACACGATAACTCAAAAAATAATTGAGCTAATCAAAATCTGGAAATGCCAAAAGTTTTTAATTCAAAAAACTTAGTTCGAGTTCGAAGATGAGCCATTTTTGATTTGATCCTGGGGTACTTGCCCTAAGAAAAACCTCTAAAAATTGACACTTTTGTATGAGAGGTACTCATTAATCGATTCTGATTGGGTTCAAACTTTCTGAGGTTTCATTTTTTGGAGAAAAAATAAGATTCTGAAAGTTTCATGTTGATCCCATTTGCAGAAGTTTCATTTTTTGTCCTCAATTTTTGTCGACATTTTCCTGGAAAAAATTGAGGGGCAAAAACCAAAATTCTGCAATTTAGCCCAATTGCAACAGCAACAACAACAGCAACAGCAACAGCAGCAGCAGCAAGGCTATCTAGATGTACATCCAAATGGGGGGCCATTGATTGGTTCAGTGCCGCTCTTCAGGAACGACATCTTCGATGTTGCTGGAACACCTTTGTACGGGGCATATCTACCATGTGGTGTTCTAGTCAATGACAGAACCAGCAGACCGTTGTGTGCTCATGTCGAGTATGATCCAACGGATGAGCGTTACAAACGTTTCTTGAATCTGGATTCGCCATATATTTTTAATATGGTTGCAGCGTTCGAAGACTAATCGAGGAAGTTTCAACCGTTTGCAATCTACTGAAAATGACGCAATGAAAAAACGGCTCAAATGTCTGAACAATCGTGCAACAACTTTGAATCCGCCAGAAAAATACGCCAGCATTCAATTGGATAATGGTAGATATGTTAGTTTAAATACAAAATCGGTCCTTTTCGGTCGTTCAGAGAGGCGCGAGAATGGAACAAATTTCTGTTTATATCAGGTGATTGGAGTTTTGGATAGTCTCACTGAACGTGAGCAGAAGTGCCTTCGGCTATGTTATAATCGGCGAGATTTTGATTTCATTATTGTTGTGAATGATGAAATACACACGGTGGGAATCGATCATTGTTCTTTCGAACAAGTAAATCGAATCTATTACTCATGTACTAACCCAGACTGTTCGGCAAAAGTGTATCTCACATCATATGATCGTGCATTGTGGTTTTTCTTGATACCACACAATTCACATGAGGTTCACCATCATACAGGTGGTAGCCCTTAATTTTATCATTTTTATCATTTCCACTACTTTTTTCTTATATTTAAACTGCCAATTCTTTACTAGAGACCTCCGCGGTTAGCAATTGAGCTTCGAATTTCATTTTTAATAATGAAAAAAACCAAACCGAAGAATCTCTATAAACGAATTGACACGGTAAAAGGAAAAAAACAATGCCTACTGACTGCGCGCG
>NW_022596477.1:0-1477 GCF_009176505.1 Sitodiplosis mosellana | reverse complement strand
TCGAAAAAACAAAAGCCAGGTGAATATACCTTGAGATTTATCGATAACTTCGTCAATCTGATTGACAGACTGCCCGAAAATGTGCCTGAACAAGAGTATGTTGATTACATTTTGGATGGCATTCGAAATGAAGTCGCGCGAATGGCCCGTACAGCAAAAATAATCACTGTCGACGACTTGATTATATATGTAAAACGAAATTTCGGTCGAAATGATAAAATGCCAAGGATATTTATCGCTAGACCTCAAAATGTATCGCACACTAGTCACCGTATCGAAGAGATCGATCAAGTGAAGGATACGGCGGATGAATTCTCTGATAGTAGCGACCGACAAAATGGATACGAAATGAATGAGATTTCGAAAAATAGTAGGGGAAAACCAAAAAATTATGTCAAGTCTGTTCAAGATGTTTATGTGAGCGCTGCTCAGGCACCATGCAATTCGTGTGCGTATATGCAAGCCGACCCCACAAAAGACTCAATAAAATTGATTTGCCCTTTCTGTTCAGGCCCACACACATATAAAGCATGCCCTTTGCCGCCTGAACGAAAACCTCGTCATTGTTTCTATTGCAAATCTTCAGAGCACATTCCTCCGTCTTGTCCAATGGCAAATACCCAAAAATTAAATAGTCAAACATTCCAATCCAAGCCGATGCAAAAGCAAAACACGTCAAATCAGTCTGCTCAGACAAATCAAGTTCACATGCCAAGCTCTACGCCAAAAGTTGACTCTATGGAATCTCAACCATTCGATCCATCCAAGGTAGATTATATCAACTACTTAGGACATGCGTACACTGGCTACATGCCACCACCTTTAGCATACGTCGAGTCGTTGATATATTTCCCAGCCCACGACGAACGACCTCATGTAACACCACGAGTCAACGACATGGATATGAATGGACTGTGTGACACAGGTTCACATGTGACGGCAATTGGCCAAAATCTGTACGAAGCAATTGATTGGAAAACTAAACTGTACCCATATGATTCGGCAGTAATCACAGCCGATGGCACGCGTCACGCAATTTTAGGTATCATGTTTTTAGAGTATCAATTAAGAGGTATGAAGAAAATAGTCCCAACGATGGTTCTGCCAGTAGTTATGAAAAAACCCATATTCGGAATCGATTTTCAACGAATTTTCGGTATAGCTTTAACTTTTCTTGAGACAAATTCTATTCAATTAGAACAGCCCAAACAAGAAAACGTACTGACACCTCACGAACTGCCGCCTGAACAAAAAACTCTTCTCGATTCGGTTATAGCTACTCTGCCAGTAGTTTCCGAAGAAGGAACATTGAATTACACAATGCTACAAAAATAAAAAAAATTCATACGCAAATTTTCTGTTGCCATTGTGTGTTTTGATGGTCCACCAGGTGGGCTGGGTACAGGTCTTAAAGCTGTATGTAGCAACGGAAATTCAACAGACGCAGTGGTTGGGTACATAATTTGATCTTTTGTTT
>NW_022596476.1:0-1859 GCF_009176505.1 Sitodiplosis mosellana | reverse complement strand
ACTTTTGCAGTCATTAGGGCCGTCACTACAGTGTTAACGCTTCAGTTGGTTTTTCATTTTTTACACGTTAGGCTATATTGGACCGTTTACATTTCGGCTACCTATGCATTTCCATGTATTGGTTAGGTTATCTTGTGTCAATGCTTTTTAAACCAAATTGTTATACCAATCGAGAAAGACTATTACAACTATTTATTGTGTAAAATTACCATATATTGTACAAACACAAAAAGATCAGGTTTTTCACGACTCTTGGAGTCGTTTTCCTGCAAACCAAAATATTCAGCCAGTTTTTGGCAGTGTGAAATAAATAAATAAATGCTAGTGTAAATGTAATGTATGTGAGGTACCAGAAAAATACACTATTCGAGGTTTTGGCCAAGATAAAATGCCATTATTTTGGAAAAATAACCGAAAAGAACCCTCATTTACCCAATATTTTAGTCAAAAATCAAATTTTTCATTTTTCTGTGTTTTGTCTTTTCTGCGTTTATTTTATTTATTATTCACCGTCTAATCACAGACTGAATAGCATAATACAATTTGTACACATTCCATAATTTTACACAAGCAGTGACACACCCCGAATCGGATCACCTAGCCACCAGCCCTAATGACTTCGAAGTGGCGTTCTGCGGCGACCGATTGTGTTCACCACCTCTAAACATATAGTTCCTCAAATACATTGTTGTCTAAATTTGCCACATTTCTAATGAATATTTGTCTCGATGCTGAGTCTAAAAACGTTTGTCTTACTTGTTGAAATACCTACACGCTAAAATAAACGGTTGGTTACGGGCGTAGTCAGTACCAAAAGTCTCAATTCTAACTAGATCTCTGTTTCTCACATTTCTTTGGTTCCTATTGTCTACTCGTCTAGTATATACAATTTTTTCCCTCAGTGCTGCGCTAATCAACTTTCCTAATAAGAGATCATAAATTAAAAATACTGAGGCATTTATACGCCGCCTCCAAAGCGGTTGAATATTCAAATTATCACATCTTAATTGGTACGATGGCAATCTGTAGTTAGCATCTCTTTGGTAAATTCCCCTAAGTGCCCAGATTACAAAGTCTTTCTGTACTGATTCAATTTTGTTAATGTATGACTGGTGATACGGATGCCACACTACACTAGCATACTCCAATTTCGATCGAACTAAGGCACAGTATAACAGTTTTGCTGATTCTATTGTAAACTTGTGTTTCAGTGTCCGCTTAATAAAACCTAATGCTCCGTAGGCGCTAGCTACCGTTGTATCGATGTGGTTGGCGAATGTGAGTTTCACGTCAAAAATGACCCCCAGGTCTCTGTGTAGCTCAACTCTACCAAACATGTGCTGCCCATTGTTTATCGTGTATTCATATCTTCGTACGGTGATGTTTTTAGCATACGTCATGACGAAACATTTCTCCAGATTAAGGTACAGCTTGTTGAGCATACACCATTCGTGCAATTGGTCAATGGCCATTTGGAATAAGCGGGCATCATTCGGTGACGTGATTCTCAAAATGAGTTTTAAATCATCTGCGAACAACAAAACAAAAGCATGAGTAACAAAGTCGACAATGTCATTTATAAAAACAATAAAGAGACAAGGTCCCAAGATACTTCCAGCTGGTACACCGGACGAGACGGTGAAAGTTCTTGACTTTCTGTTGCCGATTCCAACAAACTGTGTTCGGGCTGTCAAATATGTGTGGAACCATTTGACAAGTCTTCGCCCAAATCCGAATCTTGCCAGCTTTTGCAGAAGCCTCTTGTGGTTGACTCGATCGAATGCCTTCTCAAAGTCGGTGTACAGTACGTCTGTTTGACATTTCGCTATCATTGAGTCCATAGTGTAGTTCACCATTTG
>NW_022596475.1:0-1187 GCF_009176505.1 Sitodiplosis mosellana | reverse complement strand
AAGAATATTAAGTTGCCAACTCATGGATGGCTACAACAAAGCACAAAATCAAAATTTACAATAAATAATAAGTGTAAACATCACAGATAAGCATCATCATTTCCATACACATAAGAGAATGTATGGGGAACAATTCGTCAGTCTTTTAGTATCGATTTTGCTGTGTGATTCGTGTGCGATGAGTCGAATACCACGTAGGTGGTTGGTACCTGGGGCAGCCCCACTCTTGTTTGTTTCAATCAGCAGCAACCTAAATGGCATTCGGGCAATATGCGTTGTCATTGATGAGTTTGTCCGCTTGAGATCAGGATCAGGTTTAACGGCAACATGAAAATCGAAATTTCATCATTAATGTGGGCAGCATCAAGGTGTTCTCGTGGAGAACATATACAAAAAATGAGGTTACCTGGATGAGAAGTTGACTAGGCGGCCAGGTAGTCATTTAAGTTTGCAAAGCGATCCAAAAGTGGATTATATAGCATATGAGCTAGGTAGTTTTGTATAAAACTGATTGTTCGTCTGTCTGTCTATCCTAATTATTATTAATTTTTATAATTGTTTTGTTAATGTATGTGTTAGGATTTTGGTGGTTTAAATAACAGATTTATATATTAGTTTTGTTTTTCGTAATTGATTTTTATAGACGGACGGATAATCGAGATCGTACTGTATATTTTCAGAACATGCAGCGATAGTAAATTTATATATTCCAAATTCCATAAAGATTCAAATTTAATTTAAGACAGACAAACTAACAATCAATTTCGGGGAGTCGCAAAGCTAGTAAGATAGATAGTCTTTTTATATCATAATATCAACTAAAATTGCGGAAAATTGAAATTTTTCTTGATATTTTAAATTTATTGTGTGCATGATCAAATTTGTGAAAGAACATAGAATATTTGTTAATTTTATTGCTAAGTTCTATAACAAAACAGCTGATATCAAAAAAAAAACTTTGAAAAAATATTGTGAAATCGTTTTGCCATGAACTAAAGGGTGTTTCAATAAGCGCACACAAAATTATCCCTGTCGTAAACCATGATAGATGCGTCGATTCATCAAACTCTTATATCAAAACTATTCTTTATTCTATACTCATTATTATGGGTGGCAACTATAACTGAAACTTTTATTTATTTTATTTATTTCACCGCCAAAAACTGGCTGAATATTGAGTTTTGCAG
>NW_022596474.1:0-10774 GCF_009176505.1 Sitodiplosis mosellana | reverse complement strand
AACCATTTTTAAGTCGACAGAAACTTGCTCTTCTCTTTCGTAACAAAATCAATCAAACATACACTACTCTCAATCTCACCCATAGATCTATGAATATGAGAGTATGTCGAGACATACTCATTTTCCGTTTGTATGGGAGTAGGAGTAGGAGTATGAATCATACTCTCTTACTCCGCTCACCTGTACCCCACACATTGAAAAAGAATTCTTATATCTAAAAAAAAATGAATAAATTGAACAATTTTTTGAAATAAATCTTAAATTAGGTGAGTAAAATTTTCTTCAAACCACACATGATAAAAATTGAATTGAAATTCTTGTTTTTTTTTCTCTTATTGAGTTGGTACTTGATTTATCTCGACTGATTCTGGATTTGGTACATAATATGAAACATCGCTTCTGCCTCTAATGACATTGTCCATACGTTGAAAGTATGTTTTTATCGCAATGATTGAAATCAGGATAATTAAAGCGAATACATAAAGAGTATATATAAAAATGGGTTCAAGTTCTAATTTTGTTGATTGGTTTTGTTTTAAATAATCTTCAATCCAAACTCCATATTGTTCTTTTGAATCAATCGCTTCGTATAATTTATATGGTATTATTTCAAAATTATAGTTGAAATTAAAAAATGGAGTTTCAATGGAACAGTTCTTCAATTGTATTTTAGATGATCTAAATAGACAGATAGGATAAATCTCTTCTCCACATTTGATTTTAACAGAGATAGGGTATAAAATATGAAAATAAATTGTTGACAATATTTGTATTGCTGCATTTACTGAAGGAAATGGTTTAAAGCAGTTCGTATCTAAGTTGTTCATATCTCCTTCTTTTTGGAAATGACACTCGCGCCTCTTATGAAATGATATCGACACTCGCGCCCATTTGAACGAATTTATGTGTGGCGTCTCCTCTTTTAGGTTTATCGATATTGTTTCTTACGAAACTTCTCTTTAGGTAGTTGTTTTTTAAGCGTGATATTAAATTTCCCCCTGACTTGAAGATGGTACTGGTACCTTCGGTCATAGCTATAGAAAAAATGCATCCCATTAGTGATATGTTTGAATGAAATTTATCTTATCCAAATAACTCTAATCATGCTGAGCTTTTGCTTTTTTGATGAGATTTTTATGGACTTTATACCGTTTTCTGTTTTTCAAGACTTCTACGTCTTCCGCATTAACAACTGGGAAATGGCCTTCGTAAACGTCTTGAAATTTGTGTTTTTTCACTTGACTTTTAATTAACACTAAATCATTAACATTTATTTCGCAATCCTTTGCATTTTTGTCGTAGTATTTTTTATTTTGTAGTTTTTTGTTAATTAGGTTTTCTTTTGCGATTTCTAAAGCTCTTGCTATGTTAGCTGTAGTAATTTCTGCAAAATTATCGTAATTATATGTCAGTTTTTGTTTTGTCAAATGATTGGGTATTTTAATTTTAAAACCATGTGCTAATTCGTGAGGAGTGTATCCCGATGATGAATGTACTGAATTATTATAAGCAAATGTCGCAAATTTAAGTAATTCGTCCCAATTATTGCGATTCTTATCAGTATAAGCTCGCAAAAAGCTCCCCAAAGTTTTATGACTGCGCTCCACGACGTTACTGGCCGGGTGGTAATTAGTTGTGAATATCTTTTTGATTGAAAATAAATTAGTGAGTTCTTTTATTATTTGTGATGTAAAACTTGTTGCGTTATCCGACATCAATCGTGGTGGGAAATTGTAACGACAAATTACGTGTTCTAATAAACATTGTGCTGCTGTTATAGCTGTGCAATCTGCTGTGGGACAGGCCACTAATAGGTGAGTGAGGTCACAGATTGCCGTGAAAATGTATTTGTTACCCTGCTCACTTTGTTGGATTGGACCCACGAAATCTATATACGTGTGATCGAACAGTACTTCCCCTAAACTAGATATTTGCATCGGTACTTTATTGTTGGTGATCACTTTTGTTTTTTCGCAAATAGGGCAGTTTTTTACATAGTTTTTTATGTCATTTGTCATAATATTCCAATTAAAGAATTTAGATACCGTTTTATACATTTTTTCGGCGCCCAAATGGCCACTTAGAAGTGTCTCATGATATAGCCTTAAAACCTCTTCTATGTCTTCTCTCTCTAACAATTCAACTATTTTATTCAAATAAAAGGTGATTGTTATTTCTTGTGACAGAAAGACTTGTTCAAAAGATTGTTTAAGAAACATGTAGTGTCTGATATTATCAAAGTCTATATTTATGGCGATGTTTTCTGCACTTACTTCCTGACACAAATTTAATATATCTTTGATACATTTCTGTGTTTCTGATATATTATTTTTATTTGAGAATTGATTTGATATTAGTCTATAATAATGGCAATTTTGGATTTTTCGAAACGTTGTGTCAAAACTAGCTATGCCAAATTTGTCTGATAATTTGTTGCGAAGTGTGTCAGATTCTGTGGGGATAAGATGAAAAGCTAGATCAAAATGACTTTTTCTCAATAGTGTGCCATCTCTTTCATCTATTATGTTTTTTTGGATTTGTTTGTTTTGTTCCCTGGTCTTTTGAGCTCGTGTTAACGCAAAACACTCTTTTTCCTTTTCAATTTCAATAAGCTCTTCTATTGACATCGGTTCTATTCTTGATAATGCATCTGCTACATGGTTTTGTGCACCCGGTCTGTATAATATTTTAAAATTGTAATCTGTTAATTCAATTTTTTGTCGGAAAAGGCGTGAGCTTTGATGATTCTCTCATTGAGAATAAATAACATAAAGCTTTGTGGTCAGTTATTAATATGAAAAATCTACCGTAAAGATATACTCTGAATGCTTTGATTGCTTCTACTATTGCAAGTAGTTCCTTTTCTATTGTTGAATATCTTTTTTGTGTTTCATTCAGTACTTTACTGAAAAAATTGATTGGTCGGTCGTAGGGTAGTTCTCCCTGAGATAACATTGCTCCTATTGCCACATTAGAAGCGTCTGTTGTTACGTAAAATAATTCGTTAAAATTAGGAAATTGTGGCATAACTTCTTCTATCAAAGCTTTTTTGAGACCGTCAAATGCATTTTGCTGTGCATGAGTCCAAATAAAAGGTTGATTGGCTTTAAGGAGGGAGGTTAATGGTTTAGAAATTTTTGCAAAACTTCTAACGTATCGACGAAAATAATTGCATAGACCCAGAAAAGATTGTATGTCTTTGACTTTATTGGGTCTCGGATAGTTTTTAATTGCTTTGACTTTTCGTGGATTTGCTTTCATTCCCTCACTAGAAATGATATGACCGAGATATTCAAACTCTTTTGCATAAAAAAGGCATTTAGAGATTTTCAGTTGCAATTTATGTTGTTCTAATAATGACATTACTTTCCACAAAAGTTCATCGTGTTCTGCCTTTGATTTTGCGTAAATTATTACATCATCGAGATAAACATATACACCATGGCCTATTAATTCACAAAGGATAATATTAATGGCCTTTTGCCATGTTAATGGTGCTGAAGAAAGTCCAAATGGCATTCGTACCCATCGGTACTGAAACTTTCCCGTTGTGAAAGCTGTATAATCTCGCGAATCTTCGTCTACAAGGATTTGGTGGAAGGCATTTTTAATATCGAGTGTTGTGAAATATGTGCACCCACTTAATGCGTTCAAAATATCGTCAATTAGTGGTATCGGAAAATATTGAATTTCTGTGATTTCATTCAATTTTCTATAATCCACAACGAAACGAAAATCATTCATTTCACCAAATTCATCCTTTTTGCTTACTAAAATTACAGGTGAATTGTATGGTGATTGACATTTCTCGATTATGCCCATGCTTTCATATTCGTCCACGATTTTATCCATAATTATGCGATGAGATTGTGGAACGCGGTATTGGCGAACGTTCACTATTTTGTTATTTGGGATCATATAAATTTTATGTTTGATGACTTCAGTAACTCCCAACTCTCCATCGATATAAAATTGGAATGGGAAGTCGGTGCACACATTTTTAATTGTATCTTTATATTCTTCTGGAAGTTGTTTCAATTTTAATTCGTTGTATACTATTTCGGCTCTAGAGTAATCAGAACCGCTTTGGTTAAGTCGTTCTGTTTCTTCTGTGTGTTTTATGTTGTGTGAAGGGGTAAATTTTATTTCGTTAATCATATCTGGGTTTACTTTGTCTTTCTTCTGTTTTTCAATTTCTTTTTTATAAAAATTCATCGTATTCACGTAATCGTAATATTCGCTTTTTTCAAAAGTATGTTTTTTGTCCAATATATTTCGTTGCTTTTTTGTCAATTCTTTTTTATTTTTTTGTTTTTCTTTCTTTGTGGGAAATTCATATGATTTTGCTAAAATGTTCATAAAGTTAGATTCGTTTATTTTACTTGGTTCATTTTTTGTTTCTGGTTTTTGATCACATTCATTATACTGTGATTTGGTCATGTCATTTAAATTTATCTTTAATTCCATATTGTTCATATCTACTGTTACTTGATATAATGATAAAAAGTCCCAACCGAGGTAACCGTCTGCAGGACCGGAGAATTTCCTGTCCACCAGATGCATAACAGTGCCCAAAGGATACTCATCCAATTCAGAAAGGCCGTGTACTAATCCTTCTGTTTTTATTGAAACATCTTTACCTACAATTCCATATAAATTTACAACGTATTTAATTTTTTCAGTTTCTTGTGGTATTAGGTCATTTGCCACTATTGTAATTGCTGCTCCTGTGTCAACAAGTAATTTAATTGGCCTTTTATTCAGATTGGTTTTGATATATACATATGGTGCTCCTTTTTCGTTATAAATACGATGAGAAATCAATTTTGTATTATTGATTTGATTCTGTTTGATTTTTTGAAAATTTCTCAATGTATTTAATGTTTTCTCATCGTTCTCGGATGCTCTAAAATTTATATTTACATAGGAATTTATGGATGAAACAAGTCGGCCTTCTTGCTCCATCCTATCTAGTTTTCCGATTGTGTTGCTTGGTGTGCAACTTCAACAATTGCTTCTATAGCATTGTTGTTATTATATCTTTGATTATTACGGTTGTCAAAATTACGTTGTTGTGGGCGGTTTGAATTTTGATTATTTTGGTTGTTTTGATTATTTTGGGGTCTATAATTTTGATTATTACTACCCCAGTTGCGATTATTGGAAGGATTTTCGTTATTAAATTGATTATTGTTTGGACGATTATCGTTTCAAGCGAACCAATTTCTATTATTATCGTTATTTCCGTTTTGGTCAAATCTATTACTGGAATTCCAATTTTCATTGAAACGATTTCTATTGTTCCAGTTTCCATTAAAACGATTGTTATTCCAATTTCCATTAGAACGATTATTGTTATTCCACATTCCGTTGAAATGATTTCCGTTAAAACGATTGTTATTATTCCAATTTCCATTGAAACGATTGCCATTATTCCAACTTTGGTTTCTATTAAAACGGTTAAAATTGTTATTACCAAATCTATTGAATGGTTGACTTGTATTAAGCGCTTGTAGAGCTGTTATTAATCCACCAATGCCATTATTTCTATTAATTATATTGCGACAATCACGTTCGCGGTGACCAGTTTGTCTACATTGACCACAGAATAATTCATGCCTGGGGATTTGATGCAATGCGTCATTTTCAGCTTCAATGGCATATGCTACTGCATCTTCTAATGAACTTGCACCACGAGTGATCAATCTGTTTCGCAATCTGGTATCCGTGATACCTCTAGAAAATGCTTTTCGAGCAATTCTATTGTGTTCTATTTTTTGATCTTCGGTTAAATATTTATATGCAGCATTTTTTTCTTGTAATAGTTTTCTTGCTCTTTCCGCAAATTTGGATAACGATTCATCTTTTTCTTGTTTGAGATTTTCTAACTGACTATTTATTATTATTATTATTCTGCACCATACAGCGTTTCTTCGCCAGAGGTGGTTTATTTGGTATAAATATTAGGTTGCATATTTACAATATTTTATGTATTCATTATTTCTTTAGTTTCTCCAAGTTCTAATTCTTCTAAAATAATCGGTTATTCTCTGTTTGACAGTATCTGTACTAACATTAAAATCAGTTAAATAGGTATCACAAATTGGAATAGTACTAGTATCACATTCATTCGATCGATTAGGCGGTTTGATAGGGACAAAATACTTATAAAATTCATTGTATGTGGTTAACATGAAATTGATCGGTTCAAACATTGAGTAGTTGCATATTCTAATCGGCAGTGACAGAAATTCAGTGTTTCGTGTTCGATGTCGTGGCGTTCTAAAGTTGATTTTTTCCATGATATACTTTGATGACATTTGGCCACAAATAACGTTGTGAATGAAACAAATTTGTGCTATTTTTCTTCGTTCCTCCAAGGTGATCATTTGTAGAAATAGCAGACGATTGTTGTATTGTGGCAAAATGAATCTGTGTGGCCATTGCATCTTTCTCAGTGCAAACAGTAGAAATTGCTTTTGGACTGATTCGATTCTAGCAATTTTCTCATTGGTGTGTGGGTTCCATATTTGCGATGCATATTCAACGATTGGCAATACGAACGTAAAGAAGAGCTTCTTTATGGTCCACGGGTCATTGAAATCTCTTCCAAAACGCTTGATCCACGCTAGTCGAGATTTAGCTTTAGCTGTTATGTATTCGATGTGTGCGCTAAAGTTTAGTTTCTCATCCAAAATGACTCCAAGATCTTTTATCACTTTTACTCTGTCAATCGACTTGCCTTCAATAGTGTACTTGAAGTCAAATTTCAGCTCACCACGGTGATATGATACGTAATTCGTTTTTTTGACGTTCAATCTCATGCGATTACGTTTGAAATGATCAACAACTCCATTCAAATCAGCCTGAAGTGCCAAGCAACAGCCAGATTCGTTACTGTTGACCTTCCTTTGACAAAACCATGCTGGCTGTCATCGATGATGTTCCTCATGTGATAATTCAAATGATTTGCCACTATCGAGTCCAACAGTTTTGGTATTATGCATTGTAATGCCACTCCACGATAGTTCTCAATTTTGTATTTAGCTCCACTTTTGTGCACTGGTCTTACATAAGAGCGTTTCCATGTGTTCGGTACATAACCAGAATTTAACGATTCACGCGTGTTATTGGTTTCAGCAATGTGTGAATGCAGTTTCTGATGAACATATTCGGTATTCCGTCGGGACCAGACACCAAATTGTTTGGCAAATCGTGGATTTTTTCCATAACCAATTCCTCAGTGACATTAATACGTGGGAAGTTCGCACATCGGTCGAATAATATCGAATCATTTTCATCATAGCTTGCTTCGGATCCATCAATCGGTTGTGTATATGCTCTTCCAAAGTGTGTAGCAAATGAATTGGCAATTTCGTATGGGTCGGTGCATTTGTTGCCATCATATTCCATTTCATTTGGAAGATCGTTATTGGTATTATTGCACGTTCTTACATACTCGAAGAATTTCTGTGGATCCTCATTTATCAATTGTTCCATTTCGAGTTTGTAGTTTCTAAAAGCAGAACGAGATTTCTTTTTATACTCACGACGTAGTTCAGCATGATCCTTACACGTCTCGTTGGTAGAATCAAACTTCTTCATTTTGTGCAATGTATTTACTCTGTTCTTCAAATTGATCAGTTCATTATCAAACCACTTCGGGTGAATTTGGTGTTTCTTCGTTCTCATTTCAACAGTCGTATCAATTGCAGTGTTGACTATTGCGTAAAACTGATCAATTGCATCGTTTAAATCCATTCCGTTGAAAACATTGTTCCAGTTGGCATTATCAAAAAAATTATTGATCGATGTGTAGTCAGCATATTTGAAGTCTTTGTATGTAATCACATCATCAGATTTGGTGTCAATTTTGTCATGGATGATGACTTCGAGTGCCTGATGGTGTGTTTCATTTTTTGCTATTTTACTTTTGCTCATATTGCACGTGAACATGTTCGGCTCATTCGTCCATAGCAAATCCAACATTCGTTTGTTTTCATTGTGGTGAGTACATATTTGAAACAAACCCAGCTCGTGGCAAGTATCGATGACAATTTTTTCTTTTTCGCTCACTACATTTACTGCAACCGCTACTTCTGGATTCGGCTCAAAATTGATATGAGGATCATGAGCTTCATTGGTGCTGCATGTGTACCAAATCAGATTGGGCAAATTGAAATCACCTGACACAAGCAGTACATCATTTTGATTTGCTTTTGATGCCACTTCACGCAATGCATTCATATGGGCTTTATAAACTTCCATCGGTGAATCTGGTCTTATGTAAACTTGGATCAGTATCAAGTTTCTGCCGTTGCATTTTACTTTGGCCCATACTTGTTCAGCACCAAGATGTTCAGCTGTTCCGATACATTGCGGATTGAATGTTTTGTCGATTGCGATAAGAACACCTCCCCAGCCTTTTCTCTTGACACGCTGAAACTGTTCAGTGGCAGGTGATCTATCGCATCTGAATACTTCGAAGTTCGGCGGAAATATCTCTGATGAGGAAACATCTGCGTTGAGGTGCGTTTCGCTCAACATGTAAATTTTAAAAATTGCTGCTAAAACTTCGGACAAAAAATCAACTGATTTGTCTATACTTTTCACACCGTTCAAATTATTGCAGTATATCAAAACGTCATCAAGCATTGTGTGACTTACATTCCATTGTGATTTTGAACGTTGATCGGTTGGAATGTTTGATGTGGTGTATGTTGTGCGTGTGTATAGTGCGGATGGAATAGTGGCATAGTGGGCTGAGAATGAACCTGTTGCTGAGGTGGAGGGTAGAAATATGGCATTTGGTACCAAAAAGGAGACGGCATATTGGTCTGTGGCAATTGTTCACGATACGCATGATTTACACGATGTTCATGATGGTGAGGTTCATAATTATATCGACCGTTGTGATTATTACGATTTCGATTTCGATTATTGTAGCCAAATTCATATGATCGATTCTCGCGTCGGCGTTTGTGTTGATTATTCATGCCTCGACGCTCATTGTTGTTGTTGTTATTGTTCCGGATATGATTGTTTACACTTCGATTTGACCGTTTCAATTCCTGCCGTATTTCAGAGCGCAGATTTTGCCGTTTTTTGCTTATACGCATTCGATATTTTTTTTCAAACGCTCTTACACGAAATTCTGGTGGGAGACATGATTTTTTCACAGACTTCAGGTGAAAGCGTCGTCAACTTGAATGCGGTGTATGTTTTTCGGTTGCCTCTACTGGGTAGCATTTCAATTTTGAAAACACTATTGTTCAGATCTGTTTTTTCCATCACGTAATTAATCATTTCCTCAGTTGTAACGGATTTATCAGCCTTGGAAATGTATAATGAGTAGAGACCATTTTCATCACATACAGGCAGTGTTTTGCGATATGTACTCATGTTTATTTTGCGATTAGATGGTTCTGTATCGCTCAAATGTGTCATGTTTTCATTCAGTTTTTCACTTATTTTCTTCTCAACCGATTCGGCAATTAAGTCACTCATTTGTTGCATGTTTAATACATTTTGATGTGGCATTGAGTGGCCAGCTCCGGTGTTATCATCATTGTGATTGCTTATCAGCATTTCAATTTTTTCCACACACGATTCACATGTAATTCCGAATGGTGAATCGACGTTGAACATTTGGGAGAATGCAGCCGTTCTATTCGGATCATTTTCAAGCACTTCCCATTTGAAACCACCACTATCCGTTTGTTTTTTCGACATCAATCCGAAAACGTACAGCAGCTCTTTTGTTCTCAGCTCGTCTCGATTTCGTAAACATTCCACAATTATTTTTTCCTTGCAAAATCGGCAATTTAGTGACCATCCGTTGTATCTCAATCCTTTACAATCGTGTTTTCCGCAGCAGTGTGGTTGTGTTGTTGACATGTTGTGGTTATGTTTATTTGTTATTGGTTCAAGCGGCAAAACAAAACAAAACAATTCAGTTTTCTTCCGTAGATTTTGGTTAATTGCTAGGAACTTCACTTTTCCCGATGAAATTTAACATCGAATTATCACCTTGTAGCAAAGAAAAGTTGAAAAACGTTCCAAAAATCTGAAAAAAACTTGAAATTAAATTCTTGAATGCAGAGCGGCAAAAAAACCCTCTGTTTACACTCTGACAGCAAATGTCATCCAAACAAAAATTACATCCAAAATGTCAAATATTACCTCTTCTATTACTTCTTTCTGGTAATTACTTTCCAAATTACATTTTCTCTAACTATCACTTTTCAATGAAAAGTGATTGAAAAGAGTGATTTCCCACAGAAGCAGCAGCGCCCGGCCGGAGAAATTACACCCGACGTTTTGTACTACGACAATGCATGCTGGCCGGATGCTTAATTTTTTGACACTTAACACCAGCGCCACACATAGTAAGAAGTTGAACTAAAAATAACACACGAACTCCTATATCGATCACCGTGTATAGTGTTTACAGTTTTGACTACCGTGGCGCACACGTTTGTTGCTAATAGGCATTTACCAGGGAGCAAATTAATTTACATTGTTTAAAAAATCATTTCGGTCGAAGTTTCACTTCAAAAAATACCTTTATTTCTCTTTGATTTGTGTTATGGAGTGTTATTTCAAAATGTGCCGCATTTTCCCTCCAAGCATTCGTAAGATAAATTATTCCTCCGGTCTAATTGTCTGTATACGAATGTCTCCGGAAAATTATTCCGTACACAATATAAATACATGCAAAATATCTGTTTGTTGAAAACCAAGATATTGTTTTTCTTTTTTTTCCTTAACCCTC
>NW_022596473.1:0-1286 GCF_009176505.1 Sitodiplosis mosellana | reverse complement strand
ATTTCTTCGTTACAAGGTGCTTTGTATATGGAATTTAAGAGTTAAACCGGATAAATAAATGAAACTTCAATCTTACCGTTTGTCCCGGGTGGTGCTCCACTCACATCCCCGACTAAGAACTGTGGAAATAGAATCAAAGTGATGCATTTGGAATGGGAACAACGGATGAGATTAATACATTATGTCTATGGGTGAGATTGAGAGTGGAGTATGTTTTTTCTTCGATTTATATTTTTGAAAAGGCGAGTATGTTTTCTGATGATTCTGTTGGCGTTAAAGTAGAGTATGTTGTAGTACCGTCTAGCCTCCGCGGTCTTCATGGTTTTCGCGCAACTGATAAAAGATAACAACATGGTGTCTTCGGCAAAGTTGTAGTACTTGAGGTCTTCTATAACTAAGCTGAAGACAGTTATCTCTTATCACTTATCAGTTGCGCGCAAATCGCGCACATAAAAAAGCAAATTTTATATAGAACTTTTTTTTTCTTATCATTTTTCCCGCTTTTCGCGGAACTGATAAGAGATAAGAGATAATTGACTCCAGCAATGTTATAGAAGACCTCAAGTGCTACATCTTTGCCGGAGACACCAAGTTGTTATCTCTTATCAGTTCCGCGGGAACCGTGAAAAACCTCGAGGACCCGCTAAAAACGAACATACTTGCTTTTAACCATTTTTAAGTCGACAGAAACTTGCTCTTCTCTTTCGTAACAAAGTCAATCAAACATACACTACTCTCAATCTCACCCATAGATGTATTAATAACAGTTTTCAACTGTTTTTAATAGAATAAGAGTTTCCGGTGGACATTTTTTTGGAATAGAAGAATTTTTTCAATTTAAGAACTTGAAAAAAGGACACTTTTCATTTTTTAAATTATTTTAGAAAAAATTATCACAAATTGTCCACAAAAAGTATCAAACATGAAAAGTTTCAAAAAAATCGACTGAAATTGTCGACTCACCTCGGATACCATCAAGCCAATGAGCAGCAGTGTGAAAGAACTTCGACTCAGCATTTTTCTAGCTTCGAACTATTGAAAGTTTACTAAGAACGTTTCAATTGGTAAGAACTGTTTGATGGACATGCGAATCGAACGCATCCTCTTATATACTTTTCAAGTGTGGCCACATCGGTGGGCAACACACTGTATGATTCAATCCACGTACGATGACGATTCTAATAAAAGTCCACAAAATATTATCGCACTCATTTTCAAGATAACAATGTCAAACAATTAATGGAATTACAATTCCACCTGTGCGCGTGTGTTTAATTTCGCGTTTC
>NW_022596472.1:0-1055 GCF_009176505.1 Sitodiplosis mosellana | reverse complement strand
AGACTTACTTTTTAATGAGATTTCTGGGCTGCCTAATCAAGATTTGTGGTCATCTCGAATTTTTCCATATTTAAACTTATAAAATCCAAATGCTATGATTATTCACGTAACATTTTGATTTAAACCAAATCTCGTTGGTGATTTACATTCGAAAAACTTGAAACAGTGTACATCGGGGCTTATGAGAACGTCATAAGAATGATGTAGTAGATGGAGAGAATTAAAGAGCATAAAATATGGCAAAAGTAGCGATGATCAGTATGACTTTTATAAGTAGTTCAAGAAATTTTAATCTTTATTAATGTAACCATTTGTAATTGCCTTACGTTTATCTTTGTTTGTATACGGCTTGCTTCCTCTGAAGAAAAAAATGTGTTGCCTTTGGAAAACTAAAGACGTTTGTCACCGCATCACAGCACCATTCGTCATGAACAATTCTTACGAAGATCTAGGCGTTGCCTATCGCAACAGAGGAAATTTGCAAAATAATATGTCACAAACTGTATTTAACAAACGTCTTTTGATTGCTTCATTAACATTGAGAGCAAACGTTAATCTCTCTCATATATAGTTTCAACCTTTATATAGTCAAACGACAAAATTTCCAAATTGAACAAAACCTTCTAGCGAATTTATTTGCATACAATTCTCAAACTTAAATTATAGGGATGTGTCGACTTTTCCACATTCGTGAATCGACCTGGTATTATTGCATCCAAACGGTTTCCGGAACAAGGTTTCAATTCTTTAACATTTGTATTATAACCGTTTGTAAAAATGCCTCTGTAACATTGGCATGAAGATGAACTATAAGCACTATAATTAACGCAATAATTATAGTATCTTTCACAGTTATAGTTATAGTTATAGCTACAGTAATTAGAGCCACCGCAACTCAATTGCACTGAATAATATGAATTGTAATTTCTTCCTGATCTATCACAGCCCGTAATTTCTCCTGAGCTCATCAAACAGTTTATGCTTATAAAAAGCACTGAAACCCAAGCCACTCTATTCTTCATTTTACTTGACTTCTCTCTACTCGACGAATTAAG
>NW_022596471.1:0-6018 GCF_009176505.1 Sitodiplosis mosellana | reverse complement strand
CTGTTTGCGGTAGATTCTTCAGAAGAATATTCTGGATTGTGTCTGGGTCGCTGATTTGAATGGTTTGAGTGATTTGATGAGATTGGTGACTTCATCGACATTGATATAAGGTGATTGGCAGTGCAACCACGAGAAACAATTGAACGTTCTCACTTTGTTAGTCACAACGGTATCATTTTCATGGGTTAAATCTGCTGTGATTTTGTGTGACTCTTCGAAAATTTTCGATAGGCAATTTGCTTTGTCGGTGTCATCAAATGTGCCTTTGGTGATACTCTTCAATTTGTTGTCCCAAAATTTATTGCATTCCGATTTGACTGTGATGTTAATTTGCTTTTGGAGTCGATTCAATTCACTCTTCAAATTACTTTTCATCGCAATCATTTCAGATAATCATATAACTGTGCATGGGCTAATGAAAAATAAAATGCATTCTTCTCAAATTTTCAAATTTATTCGGTTCTTTTGTTGAAAATCAAATGTCAGAGGCAAAAAAAGAGACGGTATTCAGCTTTTCCAGGCACCTGAAACCCCTTTTTTCAAGCCATTCTTCTTTTTTGATTACGTTTTACATTTGGCTTCAGGATCCAATCAAGCAACGGTGCAATCGGTTGAAAAATAACTGGCTTACCACCCGAATGAAATATGGTCATACCCACGAGTTTGTTATTCTTTTTTGAAATCATTGGACCTCCGAACGTAGAGGGAGTTCCCATGCTTCCATTTAAAGTGTAACACATCAAATGATTTGCATCAAATGCAGCGCTATATTTCGGTTTGCATTTGGCGCCATCCAAATACTTTGTATCATAACGCCTCGTTCTCATTGTTCCATCCACTATCATATCACCGTAGACAGTGACCATTTCGGACGGGTCATTCATTTCGTAATCTTTGTCCACCAAATCGATGCTGCCGACGTTATCGTTGAACTCCAACGGTTCTTCAAGTGTAATCTTGGCAACGTTAAATGCGAATCCCGACGATGCGTATTTCTCATGAATTTCTATCTGGTCTTCAGTGACTTTAAGTTCTGTCGCATTTCTTGATAGTTTATTAACAGTTACGTAGACATATGGGGCGCCGTGCACACTATGCGCACAGGTCAAAATCTCCGTTTTCGACAAAATGATTGCATTAAATTTTAGTTGAGCATTTTCGCCAGCATCGGCAAAATCTTTTTTGTAAGCAGTAAGAAATTCTGTAATAGAAAAACATCTCCGAATGAATGAATATTTATGTTTATGAATCATGAAAAATCTCCACTTTTGCCTCTCCTCTATTTAAAATTACAAAAAGTGACGTTAGAAACGGTTTGATTTAGTTCAAATTTCGAATGCACACTTACTTGCCGGTGCCAATATATCGGCTATAAATTTAGCTTCGTTAGGTGTAAGCGGAGGTGGAATTGGTTTCACGCTCTAAAATTAATGCAAAAAATGATTTTGTCCGCGTTGTTGAGAATAAAAATTGGGGCATTGTGATTAGATACCTTTGGGTCATGAATAAAATCAAGAAATAGAGTAATTGGAGAGAACATTCCGCGGCCACTTGTTGTGCCATAACCCGTAGTTATGCCCACGATTTTGCCATTTGTTTTGGAAACGACTGGTCCACCCGAATCGCCGTGTGTAATAATTTCGCCATCGTTCGTAGCTTCACCAGTTGTAAAGTACAAAGTCTGACTTGTCTTAAATGTGTTGGCTCGTTCGACACCAGATATATAGTTTGCATCGCAACGCCTCAATATCGATGGTCCGGTGTTGTTCAACACGCCATATCCATAGGCAGTGACCACTTCTGATGGGTTATTCAATTTGTAATCCTTATCAACGACTTCGATACTACCAACGGTATCGCTGAATTCTAACGGCGTTTTCAGTGTAATTTTGGCAATATCAAATGCACCAAAAATCAAATGACTATAATGAGGGTGCCATGCAATGTTCTCTTTTTCGATTTTGATTTTAATTTTCTGGTTTGCTTCTGATACAACTTTCGTATCAACTACCACATAAACATATGGGGTCTCATACACACAATGGGCATTCGTGATAATTTCCGTTTTCGACAGAATAAACGCGGTACACCTACGCCTGATTTTTCTATTGGCATCATTTGGGTGGTCTTTGTATTCATGCAAATATTTTGTAATAAAATCGTTTCATTCTCAGTAAAAGCAATAATATTTGAAGAAAAAATGAACACACACACAAAATTGCTAGGGGGAAACCGCGAATTCTTCATCTACAAAATTCGTTTCTATCATTCAGTTTTAATATCATCCTACCGTTGTATGTTGACTCAAATATTTGACTAAATCTATGATCCACTATGAACGATACTTTTGACCATCACAATGTGATGAATTTTCTGACAGTAAAACGACAACGCACAATTGAAAGTTATCATTTGCAGTGAATCGTTTCTGGAGAAAGTTCCAAAAATATCACAGTTGTAAATAATATATTGTTTGAAAAAAATTATAAAATCTAGCATTATTTTCAATTTTCTGAAGCGTGGTCAGCCCCTAGCAAAATTGATAGAATATTTGAATTTTTCGGACAAAAATTCACACGAAGAAAAAAGAAAATGATTCTAAAGCAGACTTACTTGCGGGGGCATGGATTCCAGCTACAAACTTTGCCTGTGACATGTTTTCAATCACTTCGCCCTTAAGAAGAGATTGCGAGAAAAAGCCATCTGTTCATTGGAAAAGAAGTTGGAATTTCGAATTGAATATTATAAAAGTCTGAAAAAATCTTTTGGAATCATAAAAAGCTAGTTCGAAAACCATAAACGCCTTACGTTTTCCTTGAAGTTCCTAGAAAAAGAAATTTCGTGTTAATTTTCATTTCTCAGGGAATATCGTATTTTATTGGATAAAAGTGAAAATGATAAAGGAATAGAAAGAACTTACCGAAAATTCAACGATAAATAGCACCGAAAACAAACCGTGTAGTAGCTTCATTTTAATTTGCCAACCAAACAGAGTTTTAACCTGTTGCACAATGATAGTAGAGAACCGTCTTGTACTTCTTTAGAAGATCCTTTGAATTCGTTTGGTCTTCCCCATGCGGTGCTGCCTCTTTTATACCATTCATCTACTAATAGCTGACACGTGAACTGCGTTGAATAATTTATAAATTGAGGTCTACTAACACTATGCAGCAAATTTCGAAAACGAAATTCTCCCAAAAAGAGTAGACTCATTTCCAAGGTTTTTTGGTCCACTTAATCCGAATCTGATGTGGAAACCGCAATGAACGTATCTTAGAAACTAGACGTGCCAGGACAAACTAACGCCAGATTTGGATTAAGTGGGCCCAAAAAACGTTGTAAATAAGTTCCCTTCTCTGTGGTCGTTTCTTGTTGTTGCATAGTGTAATCATATTCAGACACTAAATGAAGCTCAATAACAAAATTTCTCTGATGGACACGTGTAGCTGATACAATATGTGGAAATTGATAGAAAAAAATGGAATACGTTCGAAAACATTTTAAATTCAGATGTAACTGGTTCGTAATTTGGTTTTTATCGGCTGTTGTCAATTGTTTCAACACTTACTCATTGTTTTTTGTGTGCATTTTTGTTCTCTAGCCTGATGATGCTCCTAATAAGAGCGAAACTTTGCACAATAAACGAATAATCATTTTCGAAAACGGCTTTAGCCCAACACACCACTTTTGTGTTTGTTCAGATGGAATGAAAAAACAACAGCTAAACGTGTGCACCAGAGGAATTTAGTGCATGTGATGCTGGAGTGCACAGTGATGATATGAATTTACTTTAAGAGTACTTTTTTGTCCAATTCGTGGTGAAGGCTCATCATGTACATGTAGATGAGGCTGTGAGAATGAAAATGGCAATACAGGAATAAATATTCTGAAACGCATCAAGAAAAAAAATTCGCAAAAATGAATCATGAGTTCTGAATATGCAAAAGTGAAACATGAATTTACATGGGCAGTATAGGAGGTTCATGGTTCACTTTTGGGTATTCAGAACTCATGATTCATTTTTGCGAAGTTTTTTTCTTGATGCGCTTCAGAATGTTTATTCCTGATTTTTATCCTCGAAATAATGTAAGACATTTGCATAAAAAAACACGTTTTCTCTTCATTTCACACCTTTTCGTTCGATTTCTTTGCACAAATCAGTGGTTAAATTACATGTATATAGTACTTATGAGCTTGGCAACAACCCTATCTAACCACGATAATCGTATAATTGCGCAACGATCAATAGAAAATAAAATGAAATGCACTTTTCTCATATACTCGCATATTGTCTATTTAACTTTGAAATGGGATGACAGGGAAGAAGACAGCAAGAAATGAATTTCTCACCGCATAAAAACCCTCATTCGAAACAAAAACAGTTGAGAGAAATGGATAGTAAATAACAAGCAATGAGGACATTAATTCTTCGCCGTCACGCTCTGCAATAAGTTCAGCGATGAAATTAAAAGGAATGTTAGGATAAGTTCATTATATTCAATCTACCTTTGGATCATTGATAAAATCAAGGAAGAAGGAAACACAACCCCTGCACCACACTAACAAAACAAAGTAAAACATGAATTTGCGATGAGCGCATTCAGTGAAGTTCATTTCAATTCTTTACGTCGTTAGACGCACTCATGAACGCGACAAATTGAACGCATCAACAATGTTCCGTAATGAAAGAAACATTTTTTACTTATAAAAATGATGTTTATCACGTGCTACGCTCTCACAAAAATCAATTTTGCACATTCGTGACATTTTTATTTTTTTTGTCTACTTTATTAACAAATATAAAAAATATTCAATAATACATTGAACGATCTGTGTCACAACTTTTGACACTTGTCTCGTAGCGCTAGAAGTGAGCTGTCAGACGCTTAGATGCAGGACCTTCGGAAGGAAATGGGAAGAAAGATTCCGCGACCACCTGTTGACGTTCCATTTACACCCTGCTTTATGCCCATGATTTTGTCATACTTTTCTGTGACAACTCGTCCGCTAGGACCGCGAGGTGGTTCAACAATTTCACCATCCGGCGTATCTCCACTGGCCATGAAGAACACTGCCTGAATTAGGTTCGCGCACTACCCCATAACCATAGGTAGTTACAACTTCTGACGGATTATTATTATTATTTATTTGGTTTCTTCACGCTTACATCTAGTTGTACAATGGTTGAGATCTACTATTTAAATTACTATACAAATTATGGCCACATTACTCAGGGAACAATATTGGGATTTTTTTTCCAAGAATGTTGGGTTTCTAACTAAGTTACCAGTCCATACATATGCACTTTTAGGACCAAATATTTGTTATTTTTTGTCGATTGCAATTGTTTTTTTTTTCATTATATTAAGAGGTTATATCAATTTGAAGAGAAAAAGAAAGAACTAACTCTCTTTCTTAGGCGTTAGTTATTATAAATTAGGAGAGAAACGACTGCACGAACGATCACATAAGAACTATTTCCTTCAGTCGCTTTTTAAATGTGTAAAGAGAACATTCAATAGGCAATTGGTTGGCATATACCGGCTTGCCACTCATTTTTGAAAAAAAATATAGCTGAAAAAGCTGAAATTTTTACTCAAATAACTACAAAAATAGCTGACCAATAAAACGCCAAAAATGCAAACTAGTTCGTTGACCTTTTGTTTGCTGTTTTTTTTATGTTATTTGACCAAGTCTTTATTGTGGTAGACTTTAAAACATATAGATGCGCTTGAAGCTTGATTCTCGATAGCTCCAGGCAAAGCAAATGTCTATCGAAGCATGTGGAGAGTTATGTATGTCAAAATGGTTTCAAGTAATAAACACATTGAAATGACATCATTTATAACAGAGTTAAACTCAGTGAATTTCATTTGATTTTATTTTCTTAATTTATTTATTTCAAGCATACTGCTGGTGAATTTGTTATTGTTTGATTCATCTTTATATTCATGATAAATTCCTATGTTTGTTCCATTAAAACTAAAATCGATGACTAAAACGGAAAAAACGTAGAAG